>NW_026623314.1:1471593-1475321 GCF_030028575.1 Malurus melanocephalus | reverse complement strand
TTTGTTGTATTCAGAATTTATCTAGGATTTTTCTTGAAGAATAACATTTCAATATTTACATGAGGCATAGACCAGCACATATCAATTAAAAAGAGCTGATCCTGTGTTTATGCTAAAGAAACGTGTTTCCTTTCCTAAAAAATAGTCCAGTGCACTTCTGCCACCAGCCAGCCAGCCAGGGGCTCTTCCTGAAGCTGAATCAGATCCTTATTTCACTGGCCAACCAGTAAAAAACTTTTTTTTTTTTTTTTTTTAAGAGAGTGATATTAAGCGCTACTATTTTAAAGCCTATTTGTCATCTTCTAAAAAACACTTCTGGAGAGATTCTAATAAATGCCCCCATTCCCGAATCCCGCGGTCTCTGGCAGTTGTACAGTGAGACCACGAGAGGGCGCGGTTAGTAACTTTTCCCTGTTCGTTTCCCACTCTCCACAAGAAACCCACCCAAACCCCAAAACGTTGTCGGGTACACAATGAGTGCAAAACTTGTTGCACGGTAAGGTCATTTATAATCTCTGCTTAGTCATGCTGATGTCTATTTTCACATCAAAGGTTTTTCCTTCCAGCAGCTGCCTGTCTAAAGCCATCAAATCATTTCCATTGGAAAAGACCTTAAAGATCGTCCAGTCCCACAGTTAACAAAGTCCTGCCAAGTCCATCACTAATCCACGTCCATAAGCACCCCACGTATACACATTTGCAATATCTCCAGGGGTGGTGACTCAATCACTTCCCTGGTACAGTTAATATATTTGTTTGCTTGTTAATTTTATAAGCAGCAAATACAACTATTTTAAACTTCTCCCTTCTTTGATGTACACCTTCTGTATTTCATTCTTTCAGGAGCAATCACTGGAAAATCTGCTTAAAAAATTAAGTAGCAAAACCTGACTAGAACCCTGACAGTGCTAATGAGTTATCCAGGTGCTTTTGACTTAGCAATTTGTCAGGCTTCCTGCTCCATATGCTCTAACTATCCCTCATAGGGAGCTTGCAGAGGAAGAGAGCAGAGTACAAATAACACAGCTTGAAGACACACATTTACTAACTTTATTGAAATATTGGTTGGAGCGTGTGTTCTAGRAACCTTTTCAAGATGAGCAAAGCTTTATGGGCTGTGTTTGGAAGCTGTCTGGCAGARCAGGTAAAGTGCTGGCCTGACAACTTTAAAGTGCATTGCTCGATGTGGCATTGTGGGTTGATTTGATGTCTATTCCTATTTCTGTTTTTCAGTTTCTTTTAAATATAGRATATAATTATTTCTTCCTTCAGAATTGCATTGTCAAATATTCAATATAAGTAGTGCTAAACTGGAAACAGTGATGTTTTCTTTTGCTCTGTAGTTATTTTGTTATTCAGTTACTTTAGYTGTAACTCCTAACTACCAATTGAGGAGATTTGAGTGAGTTGGTTTCAACAATTGTAAAGTACATCATCTTCTCAGAGCAGGAGCAACAATTTACCAGGAACAGAACTATAGATTTTAGACAGAATTTGTAGGTTTTGAGTAAATGGTCTGATTTCTTGCATTTTGAGATTGGTTACCCCATTGCAGTTGTGAAATACCAAATTTGTTGTTGTTCTAGATCTGCCTAATTTTCCAGGAGACTTCAATAAGTGTAAACGATCCTTTTTTTTTTTTTTTTATTGGTGCTGTTTAATTTTTTGACGAATGTCTCAAGAAATTTGAAGAAATAAGATGAAGAGCCAAAACATTGAAGACTTTGTATGACCATAAGCAAAACATTTAGTAATCTATTAAGAGAAAGATCTTTTTAAAGACAATTCTGGAACAAAAAGTGTGTTTGAAAGTTCCATCTGTCCTGATTTGAAAAATGTTACATAAATTCTGAAAAAACTGGTGAGTAATAAATCCATTGAGGTCAACACAGAAATTAGCAAAGAGTATTCAGCCCATACATTAAAGTATAAGGTATAAAGGAAAACTTTGGAAGGACTAAGTTCATTTAGGCTAATGATCTAAAATATAATAAAGACCTCTTTCAAGTAGTTGAGTTCAGGTGGTTGTGGTGTTGGTTTGTTCTTGATTTGGTTTGAGTTTTTAGGTTCTGGATATACTGCTGGGATGTTGAATCAAAGCAATTACAGTTTTCCTGGTGTTATAGTTGTTATCATTTGCTGCCTAGGAGGAACCTCACAATTAATAGTAATTATGTAAAACTAGATTTCTTTGTGTCAACATTTATTTTCATGGCTTGCACTGTGCTATTGCATCCTAGGGGTATTTAATGAACTTGAAATACTTTATGCAGCTTCTAAATCTTTCTGGCTCCATGCTGAGACCATTGCTCTGTGTTCTGAATGCAGTTCTATGCTTGCTTTTAGAAAAGAGAGTCTTGCATTTTGTATATGAACAAACTGGTATATTTTGATGGCAGGCATTTTTCATAACTTGGGATGAGATTCTGTTCCTACTCAGAATCAAGTAGAGGTAGCTACTGAATGCTGTTGGCTTCAAGCAAAATTGTCTTGTAGTGGGCTGTCTTGTCAGGAATCTTGATTATTTTTATGACTACAACATGTAGGAACTCTAGTTGTGGAGCAGGTTGCCATGATGATAGACTTGTAAACACAGAACAAAAAAAATCTTCCTGGCTAGGGCGTATATAGTATATAACATGTAAAATTGTGGGGGGAAAAACCCCAATATTTTTGGTAATAAACATACTGCTGCATTTAGCYATCTCTCTCCTAATTATTTGGAAAGGCAATATATAAAGAACAGAACAAATGCTTCAAAAGGTTCTTCATGCACAGATGGACTGCAGTTTGCATTTATCTTTCGTTTAGGGCTTGGGGAAAAATGGTTTCAAATAGATGATTTTTTTTTTTTTTTAATCTCACTTTTCTGCACCAAACCTCCTCTACTTCAGTTTAGTTTGTGGGCTACATAGAAAACCTTTCAAGAGCTGAGCWTATTGCCACATATAATTACCAAACAAATAGTCCAATGACAGATGCAGGATTGTCAGTGGCACCTGACATAAGAGCACAAGTTCCCCTGTCACTGAGSCACTTATAAAAACCTGAATAATTTTGAATATAAGTGTTTCTAAAAGTGGATGAATGACATTTAGTAGGGAGCTGGGTATTCACATATATATACATGTGCACAGAATACAATCTGCAGTTGACATTTATAATGAGACTAACTTACTTCATGAAATGTGATAACAGTTTATGAAATTTGGCTGTGAACAATTAAGATTTGATACTGGAGAKCTGATGTATTTGTAGGTCAGACTGTGTGCTCTTTCAAATGTGAGAGACAACTGCCCTCTCTGTTTTCCTTCACCTCCATATTAAGAAAATCTCAGCAAAACTTTTTGTCCCTGAACCTGGGCTAATTACTGAAGACWGTTACATTTTCTATTATCATTGAATCAAACAAAGCCCTTTTGGACAGGGATGGTTACTGACYGGGGTGGTAAACCAGTTTGTTATATCTGAACTCCAAGCAGGCAGAGACAAAGCCCAGAGGGAACATTTCTCACCCGAGGAAGGTGATTAGAAGGAGGCTTGCTAATGGACAATTCAAAGGCATGAGCCTATCCCCACAGGAGAGTACAACACGGGAATGTGTTTTCACACCAGAGACAGTCTTTTCTAAATTCCTAGTAAGGAGAAGGGAAACAGCCTGAAGAGATGATGGGGAGGAATACTGGGATTTGGAGAAGTCATGGACATGGGTGAATCCAAATTATGCT
>NW_026623314.1:1457786-1471158 GCF_030028575.1 Malurus melanocephalus | reverse complement strand
AGGACATGGTTTAATTGTGGACTTGGTAGTGCTGGGGTAATGGTTGGGCTTGATCATCTAAGAGGTCTTTTCAAACCTAAATAATTCCATTACTCCACGATTTACCCTATTCTCCACCTGCTGCTGCAGTAGTGCATCAGCCGCTTTTGTCCTGACTGACAGCCCCTCTGGATGTCCAGCGTGCCATACAGAGGATGCTTCGTGCCTCAGTTAGGAACTGAACTGAGCCCTTTGAAGGACAGGATCAGAAACTGGGAAGCTCTGTTGGTTAGAACTCAGGTCAGGTGTCCTGGTGAGTCTCCCGTGGCCTTTGGGAATGGGATTCAGACAGCTGGAACACAGAAATCCCATTGCTGGAGACTTCTGCAGAGCCATTGAAAATATCACACATAGCTCTGTCTGCTTATTTAAAGGGGGTAGGAAGCCTGGAGGTCTAATTAGGTGAGAAGTAATCACAGTGCATTAGGTTTTTGTTTTGTTTTGTTTTGGTTTTTTACCGGATCTGTGGAAAAAAAAATTTCTAAAGTGAAGTTTCTGGAAATGCTGGTTAATTTATTTTATTCTTTAGTGATAAATACTGTACTTCTTYATTTTAGGTGTTTAAACTTTTAGGAGAAGGAGAGGAAAGTTAGAAACTCTGTCTTGCTATTAGGTTRTTCTAAACTTCACAGGAAATAAAGTTACATACAGCATTTTTGAAGAGTTTCTTTTTTTTTTTTTCATTATGAATAGGGGAAATATTTCCTCCTTCTGCTGTTCAGAAATGCGGCATAGTTAACTACTGTCCGCTTGATTGTACCAAACTTCAATAAGTGATGTAGAATTAGGTCTCACCTAACSTTCAGGAATACAAAGTTCATTCACTTTTACCCCTTATATGCAGATATTTATTTCTAAAAAGAATCATTCCACTTTTTAGGGTTATCATATATGTTCTTTCGGAGGTCCCAGAAACTCTTCCTGTTGACTKTACTAGTTTATAAAAATTCTCAAGCTTGCTAACTTAGATAAATATTTGGATGACTATTTAGAACGCAAAGAGGATGCTCAGGTTCTTAAAATACTAAATCTGAAGTCAAATACTCATCCAGTTAAAATTAATGAACTCTTAGTGTAAATCGTGGAGAAAATGAGATCAGACATCTTTGCAAAAACCCTTCTTTCCCGAGCCTCTTCTAGCCCTGGAACAGCACTGGCTGTTCCCCTGTCTCAGGACACGGGCAGAGCTGGCTCTGCAGTGCAATGAGATGTTCAAACCTGGCATTTCCAGCGCTCGGGGAGCCAGCGGAGCACGGCTCCACCGCAGCCACAGCACAGGCAGTAAAGSCGCTCTGCCTGATGGTAAATGGCAGCTTGCTCCTCGGGGCTGGGCGAAATCAGCTCAAGATCCCTCACTGCTTTCTGTAACTTACCTGTGATGGATTGGAGAGGACTCTGGCTTCCAGCAAATAGGTTATAAAATCGGGTTGCAGGTAGGCARTTGTAGACAGGGCTCCCCGAGTGCTGACATAATCACTGTCAACACCTAAACAAATTACACAGATGTTCCCCAAGTTCACTGGTGCAAGTTSGTGTCTGGTTTCAGGAGCAGTAACTTCTCACCATTTGTATCAAATGACTTTCCTGAATGATGAAAGAGACTGAATTACGTCCCGGGGTCGGATGTTAAAGTGATCACCCCCCTATCTCGATTGCACAGCTAGAAAWGTCTCATAGCCAYAATGAGTCTGTCTTTCCCTGYCTTCATTTCATGAAGGCTTTACTAYTCCTCATAAAAGTATTTTTCAGCTGTGACTTCAAGATGYAACCACTGATGGTCTGGGTCAGGTACAAATCCTTGCAACAAAACCCACCAGAACGATCTGGTAGATTGAGCACTCTTTAGACAGAAGAGATATTGAAATATCTGAGAATTTGGCTCTCAAGATTAAAACAAATGCATGAGAATATATTTACATTTATTTCACACCGTAAAAATACTCATTTGTGTACAGTTTTYATTGTTCTCTGGTATAAGTTACTGCAGCTTCCTTTTGTGCAAATACTGATTTCATTTTTTTTTAAACACATATTTTTGYCTGTTTCAACACACTTTTGTTTCTCTGCTGGCAGCTGCAGATCCTACCTACGTGCAGACCTGCCCCCACATTTTAAGTCAAGTGTCACGAAAGTCAGAATTTCTGAGTCGTTTTGTGGAAAGCTGCAATATGTTGACTAATTGCTCTTTTCCTGCTAATTACAGGAGGGGAAGGTAAATTCCACACCCTCTCTTTTGGGAGGGAGGAGTGGGATTTGGAGAAGGACCAGTTTGCTTGTGKTACCCTTCTGTAATATGTGCCAAATTGATAATGAATGAGTGAATTTATAATTAAATTGCAGCTGAAAAAGATGGATTCCTGCACCATCACAGTGTGTGTTGGAAAGTGCTGCTGGTGGACTCTGCAGTGCCCAAAAACAGTTGTCAGGATGAAATCAAACAGCAATGGGGCCACCTGCATTGCTGAAATGGTCACTGCCTCTGTGACTCAGCTGCTGATGTACCTGCAGGATGTAAAGCTAATCAGGCAGCATTAGCAATTTAGTCAGCCCCTAATTTCCCTGCTTCCCATGGTGATAAACTGTGAAGCTGAGCTGCTGAGGCTGTACTGATTTTGGCACAACTTTCCCATCAATTTAGGGCTGACTCTAGCCTTGAGATAAGGTAAAAAACTAGATGTCACAACATTGATGACAAAACATATCTTTTTTGGACATGATGGCTAAGAAACAAATTGGTAATATTGTCTGCAGAGCCATGCAAACTTATTCTGATGAAGATTTTTGGTAAATTTGGGGATTTGCATGTGAAGCTGCCCAGGCAGTATTATAGGTGTGCCTTTGCAGGAGCCAGAATAAAATAGATGGCTCACTGCAAAATTCTTTTTTAGAAATTTCATCTTTTTAAACATTTGTGCTGCAAAACAGGCTTCAAAGTGGGATCTGATGTTTCATGTTTGCACTGCAGTTTGTTTGATTGCTTTCCTCCTATAGTTAAATCTTTAATTTGGAGATCTGTCTTTAGTTCACCAATTTTTATCACTGGTTGCTGTGTCTTCTTCCTGACTTCTTTAGTAATTCACWGGTTAAAATCTTTTTCTTCAAAATGCAAAATAGAACTAAAAGTCAAAAAAATAAAACCTACCAAACCCCAAACACTGATAGAAACACTGGACTGAAATCATGTGCTTCTGTCTTCCAGGAGCTGTATTAGGAATAACTTGTGCGTGTCCTTCTCATTAGGTCACACATTCATCCTCTCTCCTTCTCTTTTCTTAGCCCCAGCATTTTGTACCTTTTTCTAAAAAGAGCACGGTGAGGAGTTCCCCACTCATCCTGGGTAGCAGTCACCAATTCTGTGTGCAATTRCTATGGCTTGGGTCCCAGCAGAAATTAAGGATGTGCCAGAGCCTAGTGTGCTCTCATATTATTTGCAGAGATTATTTGGAAAATACTCCTTACAACCTCCTCATCTCTCAAGTTTGGCATTTCAGTGGCTCCATAGAACATGCAAAGTACTCAGCCAAATATGTAGTTGATTGTCTACTCACAGTTGATTTTTGCAGTCTCTTACACTTCTGTTATTCCCTGAGGAGCAATCCTTGAGCACTGAGAGGAAGACAAATCTGTGGAGCTGTGATTTCTAACCCTGCATTTCTTGGTGGCTTTGTGGGAGTGAGGGTGTTGAGGTGTCCCAGAATTCCTCCTCCCACTGCCCCAGAGAGGTCAGGCAGACCAGTTACCAATCTGGTGCATATGGTTTCCTATCCCAGTCTGCTTTTCAAGGGGCTGGATTTTCAAAGATTCAGCCTATTGCTGAATTTTGTAATCGTATAAACAAGCTCTTTTGCCTTCCCCAAGAGTGTGATTCYTGTGGATGAACTCAACCATACCAACAGAGTTATTCTGAATTTACAGAGGTGTGACAGAGTTAATAATGGATCAGTATTTCTGAGTCTCTCTAGGCAAATAAAATAATATATTTGCATTGCTAATATGATGGTCTGTCTAGTATGCCAGTATTTGCTGTATTTAATGAATTTAGGAWATAAATTCAATTGAAAGGAATCTGTGTTACAGAAATTGTGACCATTTAGGTCAACTGGCTCAAGAGACAGATATTCTGAGTAACAGAACAATTATTTCTCATGGACAACTTGCTTGGTACATGTGCAGACATTAGATTTTCTGATTATTTTGTTGATATAAAAGCAATCCTTTCTGTCTCCTACAATAGAGGATTCTGTAGTAAAAAAAGAAAATAGCTTTTGGGTTTGTTAAACCTCACAGGTCACATTGCAGCCTAGCATGAACTTTTACTGCCGAGTTGTAGACCTTGGAATGGGGACTGGTAATGGAAACAGCAATGGAGAAAATTTTAGCATTGTGAGTGGTGGTATGATGGATTCTCTGTGCCTCAAAGTTTTGTGCTTGTAGGGGATTGCAAGATTGGTGTGTCTGAAAAAGCATCATTGCTTTTTGCTATTCAGAAGAGCAGACTCCAACAGAAAGTGAACACTCAATTCCAGAAAGATCATGAAAATCCATGGTTACTTTTGTCTTTTTTTTGGTGGGGAAGTAATTTTGGTGAAAGAGTAACAGTGTTTCCCAATGTTTGTAGGGAATGGCTCATCCTCGAATGGGGACAAAGTTCTTGAATGGGGCACTCCATTCAGAAATATTTTTGAGTTTTTTAAGGACTGATACAGCACTAAATACTGCTGTTAGTCCTTGTGATGYTTTCATCAGAGAAATTTGTAGGGTAATAAGAAAGATACTCAGCAGCAGAATTTGTTCCACAAAGAGAAAGAGGGACTTATAAGTTGATATTTTTATCTTTACATTTCTGTGTATGAGGAAAGGTGTAAAAAGCTTTACAAAACCACAACTGGTTCCCTCTAAGTCATGTTTACTATTAAGAAGTGTGCCTCTTCAATTTTTGAAGCTAGAACTAACATAAACTTTACACATTCAATGCTTTATAGATTACATCAGGCTTGCTAAAGAGCAAGGTACGAGCTCAGGTAAAATGTCAGATTGAGCAGTGTAAAGGCCATGGAGTCCATCCTATACAAGGCAAAGCTGTGCCCCTGCCCRGACACCTTCCCCTCCTGCTTCACCCACCACAACAGATCATTATGTTATATTCAATCATGTATTTTCTTTTCTAAACAGAAAGCAATGATAGCAAAACACACAATGACTCATTTTCAGAAGAAAATATTCCTCAAACAATCATAAATAACCTTTCTSATCCCAAAATGTTGGGCAACTGCCAAAGAGGACCCCGATCAAAACATTCTTTCCTAAATATTCATTAAAAATGTCATATCCTGAAAAGCCTGACAATCACTAYGGCTAGGATATTTTTATGGCAGCTTTCCCCTCCCTTTCATGGCGTACTGTTCTCAACTGGTTAAATGGAGCAGTCCCTAGGGAACTGATGTTATGAATAATTATTACAAGAGCTTACACATTTACTGCATAAGTACTCTCCAGCATGGGAAGGTTGGAGGGCCTTCTACCTGTACTGTGTGTTATGTATCTTCTGGTTGATGTCTGTGAAAGCAGATGGCATTCAACATCTGCTAGAACTGAGTTCTCCAGCCATGGGCCTGGATGTTGAACCCAGYCAGTCCTCAAGGGGATATGAGTATCCTTTTGGAAAGAAGTCCAGAACTTCTGAAAGCAGATCTAAGAAACATGTGAGCAGGCTTCTTCTGTCCCAGTGTATTTGTGATTTAGCAGYTTGAGCTGTGGTTATTTTCTCTGCGATGTCTTCTGGGCATTTCATATGTTTGGACTTTGATTTGGCTGCTGGTGGTTATTTTGGGGAAATTCRGGAACTGGATCCAGTGAAAATAGTCCTGGATATCTTGCTGACTAATTTTTTTGGCTGTGGCTTTTTTTGGATGGKTTTTTTTGGTTGATTGGTYGGTCGTTTATTGGGGGGTTCTGGTGGGTTTGTTTTTGTTATTGCTGTGCATATTCATTAGTTTAAAAAGTTTTACAGATCCTCAAAGGGACAGCTGTAACAGTATAAAAGAGGTTTATTCCGGTATGGATTATTCTTGTGCTTAGAMGAAAAGGAAACCAAGCACACTGTATCCATGGGAGTCCATTATTTCATCCTACTACCACATGTCTCTATTTAGAAATTTTTTTTTGTTTTGTCCCAGAGCAGAACTTGCAGGATAGACCCTGAAATATTTTCTGAATTGTATGGCAGAACCACTGGATGAAGGAATCTAGGTTTTTTCAAACAATATCCTATAAAAGATGATTTTATGGTCATATTCACCTTGAAGAGCAGGAATTTTTTTCCTCTATCAGCTCTCCCCATTGCTGATTCCTTATATCAGAGTAGTTGGTTATATGGCTTTGAGGAAGAGAGGGAAATGAAAACCTTAAATTTTGGCTCTCTGGGTTTGTTAGTCTCAGCTGTGTGTGGTGCCTTTTCATCCCAAAGGAGTTTCATAAGGAGAAGAGACCTGATGTACACTGGTTTTAGTTCATATTGAAATATAAATGATAAAAACAACTTGCTTGCAAGGRTGGAAAGTATTCTAGAAAATATTGTAGAATTTTAAAACTCAGATACTTTCAGATTGTTAATCTTTGCTATCCAGATCTTWCAGTTTTCCATTCCTAGCTGTAACTCAAGCTGCAAAAGGACTTAGTTGCAGAGGTTGAAGAATAGCGAAGGTCTCCTCTGATAAATGAGTTTAAAGACTGTAGAGTCAAAAATATTTGGTCTGTCAGAGAGAAATTAAAACTTGTCAGACTGARCATGGACATGACAGAACTTCAGATGGTAGAGTTGGCATCTTCAGAYAGTAGAGTTGGCATCTGCCTTTCTGACAAAAAGAAAGACATTAGGGGATTTTTACTGAATATAGATGTTTCAGAAGCAGGTAATATGTTCAGTGGGTTTTTTGTTTGTGCCCATTTGGTACAAACAATCAAATTTGGCAGAAATTTGCCTATTGTTTTGTCTATTTTGGTACAGGCAGCCATTATTAMAGAACTTACTTGCAGGACATACCAGTTAGGCTTATTTTTGTAAGAGATATGTAAAATSTCCTTTTGCTGTGTAGGGGGAATACTCAGAGAGTTCTGAGTGCTCACAGTGAGAATTGTTCTCCATCAGCCCATTGTGCGCTATGAGGAARGGAGTTTTCAAGCTGTTTATTTCTCCTTGCCAAACAAAACATAGCTGATTTAAAACAAACAAAATAATTGCAAACAACAATAAAAACCATCCCAGCTYTGCAGCCAGGGATCCTCTAGTTCTTACAATATTTATTGTGTTGCTGCCTATTGCCTGGTGAAATAACTCTACCTGCAGTAATCTACCTGTCTAGAAGYATGCTACTTCTTCTTTCCACTCATCCTGAGAAAATATTTCATGAACTTCACTGTCTTGAGACAGATATTTGATTRTCTCTAAGTAAAAGACTCACTTAAAGGCAACGCCAATACTTTCCGAAATAACAGGGCTGCTGCTGTGCAGAGTGCTGCTGCTCTTTGTCACCATTCCCCAGACTGATTTTTGCAAGTCACTCATCTAGTCAGACACCTGCTCTTCAGGCAGGCAAGCTGACCCCCTCTGTCATACCACCTGCTGTTAGAAATAAAGGTCACTTGAACACAAATTCACTGTGTGTAAGCAGGCACGATGTCCTTGATTTAAAAGGAAGGTGTGTGCATTATGGCACTGATAAATGTGTCCCTGAGAYTCACTCAGCCTGAATTCAGAAGTGAAGTTCCTCCTACCAACAGAACAATGAGTGATCATCTTCTCRCTGCACTGAGCTGGAGACTTGCAACCTGCATAAGGAAATGGTTCTGATTTCCAAAACTGAAGGTAGAACTRGTACTTGAAAATTTCAGGTCAAATGTATCTGTAATGGAGACACCAGACATTCTTTAGAGATGCAGGAAGGCACTGAAGGTACATTTCAATAAGTTGCACTTAGGTRTTGCTTGCCTGAGATCATTCAAGCTCCAGAAAAATTGAACTGAACAGATGCTGAGTCCTTGAGTTAAATTATTTCTGCTCAGATGAATGTACTGTACTCTACTTAAATAGGCGTCATTAAGCACCTTTCACAGCTTTTTAGCAGGTGTTCAGCACGAAAAATAGATCAGTTGAAAGAAAGGGAGAGATAAAGAGTAAATTTGCTGTGGAGTGTTTAATACCTATCCAGTATTGTGTAGAAGCCCAAAATGGCTTCATTTCAGAGTGCTGCAGATGTGGGCAATTCTCCAGTGTGCTTCCAACTGCTCTGCTCTCATTTGCTACCTCACCTGTTTCAAAGATTAAAAAAACAACTATATAATGGTATTGCTTTGGCTCCACTGGAGTCAACCACAAAATTCACATTGACTTGAACAGGAACTAGACTTGAGCCTAAGTGTTCTCTAAAACTGGCAAACAGAATGGGGTACAGAACTGAGGGCTTTTTTTTTTTTTTTTTTTCTCCATTAAGATGTGAACTGGAAAGTAAATTTGTAACCATAAAAAAAGCTCTAGATTGGTAAATTTTAATATATTTTTTCTTAATCTGATTAGATTAAGAAAATCTAATCTGTTACTAAGATTATTATCAAATACAGAGAGTTATGCCTTTGGAGTGGGAGAAATAAATTTCTTACCTATCTAGCCGTTAGTAGAAGATTAATAATAAACCATAAATAATAATAAATATTTTATTATTAATAATAAACCTACTTTACCATCCCTCCCTCCCTCTCTCCCTCAAACATAAAGAAATTTTTCCATTGCAACAGAATGGTTTTCATTAAAGCAAATACAGTCATAACAAGAAGACAGGTACATGCAGGTCCAGATCTGACTTACTTTGCCCAAAAAAAAAGAGAACACCTTGATTCAATTGTATGATTTATGGGAAATGCAATTATGTACGGTGTCAAAGAAGTGCCATTTGGTGGCTATAGCACCATTCTATATAAGACTATGATAATTATTGAAAAACCATTACCCAAGATCTGTTTTTAGCTACCCTCTCAATTAATATCTTGTTGCCAACCATAAGCACCATTTTTATGTGCACATCATTGATTTACTGGTATTCTTATGACTTGAAGATTTGGATTCAACATCTAAATCTGCAGAGTGCTAGTAATTCAGAGATTAGCTTTAAGTTATTGTTTAAATAATATTTAATGAAAATAGTGACATATTTAGCTAAGGTCTCTTGAGAGATCTGACTGAGAGTCAATAAAAAAGCCAACATTATTTCCAATGCCAAGAGAAAATGATTTTCTCTTGTGAGAGGTTTTGGATTTTTTTTTTCTGATTTATATAGAAGTTGGCGTGGAAGCATCTCTTAGAGATTGCACCCCAGCTTCTGTTTGTAGAGGCAGCTAAAAGTTTCTATTGCTTTTGATAACAAACACCGAACTTTGTAGTCCTCTAAATAAAAAAATAAAAAAAAACCCAAAACACCTTACATGTTTGTTGCAAAATGGTAGTTATCTGTTTTTTATGAATATAACTGTAAGTATTGAAGTAGAGAAATATTCTTGTTTTGTGACTAATTAAGTGACACCAACAKGAATTCTGTCTCTGCCATAAATTCATCAGTGATGTTTTGCAGGCTATGGTGCAATTTTGCACTGTTTAAAAAAAAAAACAAAACAAAACAAAAAACAAATCCACGCCTGTACTTTTAGTTGCCTCTAAGTCAGTCTGATCAATSTGTGACTGTGTTAGCTGGCATGTTTGCTCACATGAGAGCAAAGTGGCTTAGTATAGATTGTATTTTATTTTTGAGCTAYGGGACAGGTCCAAAAACTACCCAAGTCCTCGGTGGTGGTGATTTACTCTCAGTGTAGCAGTTTAGGCTGATAAGAAATGATCATTTGTCAAGTCCTTTGTAATTTAACTCTTTGCATGGATTATGTGCATGCAGCCAGTTTATTTGTTGTAGGSAGGTTTTACTAGCAAGGGAGTCGGATTTCCTTGGTGTGAACTCATAAACTTGATCTGCTGAATGTTTTCTGTGCTTCAAAACTACCTGTGCAAAAAAAGACCCCAAACAAAYAAACCCACCCTCYAAAGTCCCACAGATATGGCCCAAGAATGGGAAAGGCTTTTYCCTTTCTATTGCATTGCTATGAAGATGAGTCTCTGTGAAAGCTCTACAGGAAGATGAACATCTTTTATGAAGGTTCAAGCAACTCCYTCTTCAATATTTTCATTGATTTTAATAAGATGTTCCTACCTGTAAGATCCTAAAGTATTTCAATCTGAAATACAYACCTCTATTAATATATTTTACTTTAATCTTCCTGACTGTTGGCATAATCTTTAATAACCAAGTAATTTAGGAAGATTTGTCTTCAATTCTKGTATGTTTTGTGAGCAAGCTTTTAGGTTAGAGATTCTTTTGGTGATGTGGTTGATGTTAGATTCATGTTTTTTGAAATGAAGGAACTTTTGAAGTCAGGAAACTTCGAAATTAAGTTCTGTGGACACAAAACAGATCCTGTACAACAGCTGCAATGGAAGTTCTCTTGTTCTATGACTTCGTAGAATGATGAAGTTTTCAGAGCTTTTTGAAACTTTTATCTTGGCTCTGCAATAGTGGAAAACAGGAAAATTCAACTTGAAAAATGAAAATTCAAGAATAAAATTCTTTGATAGGAGATTCCCATTACCTTTGTCCAACTACTTCCACACATAAGAAAGAAGCCTTAAATTGCCTATKAACAAAAGGTGTAACTTTTTGTACTATCTCTAATGAAAAAAAGAAATTATTTCATAATAGTGTTCTTTTAAATGCATTAAGAAATTTGTATGGTGCCAATCAGCCTAATAGGTGTGTAATAGATGTGATTTAGATACATCTGATGAGGCTAAACTGAAAAAGCCAAAAAAGAGTGTGCAGCCTGGATAAGTCAWTAGACACTGTGTTGTCATCTCTTCTCTCAGTGTCTGATGTCCATTTCCTTCAGGACTGCTGATCGAGCTTACCATGTGGTCAGTTGGTCATGGAACTGATCTATGCATTTAAATGATCCTTTTAACACTCTGTTCTTTCCTTCTTGGCTTTTCTGTGGAGGACTATGAGGAGGAATGATGGGCTGCTTATGTCACAATGAAGAAAGTTGTGCAATGAAGTTCTCAGGTAACCTGTGTCTCTAACAGGAATAACCTATCTTGCAACTTAAATTTCCACAGAAATGTGGTTTCTTTTGAACAGCATGAGTAATCTCAGTCTATAGCTAAACACAGTTCATTTACCAGGTTAAGACAAAGCTCTCATGGTTCTGTTGTTTTGTTTTTGTTTTTTTTTTTCCTCAACGGTCTTATGCTTGAAATGAGTTTTCCATTTTATTTAATCTAGAAAAATGAAGATGTTTACATAACTTTAATTTTTCCCATTCTGTAGGCTGAGAGAGCACTGAAAATAAACTGTATCCAGGATTTTGTATATGTTACACCAAAGTAAAGTGTACTGCCAGTCCTGCAACTCTGTATCCACTGGCCAGCAGTGCTCACTCCCAGAGCAGGGACCTTGAACTATGGAAATACAGTRCACCTCAGGCTGTGCTGGCGCTGACTGTGTGAGCTGAGTTTGTGGGAGCAATAAGGCCCAGTGATTTGGTGCTAAGGCATTTAAACATCATTCTTTCTCTGTTTTTCTGGTCCGTGGTGCAGCTTTAGTCTGGCAACTCTAAGTAAGAGTGGTTTTCTTACTGTTTTCAGGCTGTCAACCTGAGAGCACAGGCTGAGACCTGGGCTGGTTTCACGTTCTGTATCTTCAGGAGCTGCTTTCTCTTCCTAAGCCCATGCCTTCAGCTGATCGAAACAATGGTCTGTTTCTAGCTAAATCTACTCCSTGCTGGATGAGGACATTGCAAACTTCCAAATGCGGGAAATTTTCCAAAGCACAGATTTTAAATGAGGTAAAAAGCTTGGAGGCATTTTCTATAATTGATAATGACTGTGACAAACCAGCTGTTTTGATTAACTCTTCCCTTGCCTTGAAGGTTTAACCTCTTTCATTTACCCAAACAGTAAACCAAAAGAGTGAAAATAACACCTCAGTTCTCTGCTAAGGTTATGTTATTGTGCCTCTGGAAATACCCAGCTGGACAGAGTCAGTACTTTCCAAATCTGACTCTTGCTGGCTKTATTTTCAGCTCACACAGATGTTCAACAGAGGAAAATTCCCCCTTTTTTCCCTTTCAATGCTTGAATGTGCCGCTGTTTTTAAAGAATAATAAATCACTGGTATGACTGTTTCATGTGTTTCAGGAATTTGATCCTCTGTGTCAAAGAAGCAACTGAGTAGTCACTTGGGAAATTAAAAGTCCTAAAAGCAGAAAAAAACTTTACTTATATAGTCCCCGATTTACCTMAAGGAGAAAAGGGAGACAGGATATGATCGTTTGAAACACCGGGGAAGATCGTCCTCCTAATCAACCCATTTTCCTGCAGCTCAGGGTGAAGTGAAATTTTAGCTTGGCAATGCTCAAGCTGCATACATCAATATCCAGGACATAAAAAAAATAATAAATCATCCCCTTCCTCACAGGAAGATGATAACAAGCGTTTTTCTCCCAAGGAAGCATGCCACAGCAGGATCAATTTGTTTGCAAAGTATATGGATTGTTTCTGACGGTGTGAACTTTGTATAAACGGGRAAATGGCTTCGTGTTACATCGGTATTGATGTTTTTGAAGCATCTCTCTCATCGGATGATTTGTAAGCGTCTCTTTCGACTCTTCCTGACTCCGAGACGAGCTGCTAGATTCATCTTTATTCTGTCGCAGATGTTTTCTGCCGCCTGTTGCGAGCAAGCTGCCTCCTGCGAACGGCGGAGAGCTCCGAGAGGCAGCGCGCCCGGGGCGGGCTGGGGGCGCCGGAGCCGCCCTCGGGACCGCGCTCCGAAGGCGAACAAAGGGGCCGCCAAACTCATCACCAACAGGTGCTGCGCAAGAAACAAACTTTCTCTGAGATACTACTCGGAGTTGCCAAGGGAGAAGAGATCCCTYGGCCGCTCCGGGGAAGAYGCAAACAYCAAAAAAAACCCCAAACCCGGAGAGGGCCGAAGGGGAAAGGGACAAAGCGGCGGGAGCCCGCAAAACGTGGCGCGCTTCGGTCACGGCAGGGAGCGCGGCCGCGCACCCGCACCTCCCCCGGCACGGCACGGCACAGCACGGCACCGCCCGGCCCGGGCCGCCCCACCCCACCTGCGGCCGGGCCCTGCCCGCGACCCGCCCCGGGGCCGGTGCGCGGGGGGAGCGGCCCTTTAACCCCTTCCCCGCCGGCGGCTCCGGAAGCGGCGGCGGCCCCGTGGGG
>NW_026623314.1:1455361-1457100 GCF_030028575.1 Malurus melanocephalus | reverse complement strand
CCCCGCGGGGCGCTTCCCTCCCTCCGCGCCTTCCTCGGCCCCGCGCCCTCCCTCCCTCACTCCCACCGCGGAGTTTCTCCGCGCCTTCCTTGGTCTGCTGGGGATAAATTATTAATCCGGCTGTGTAACCGGGGATTTCTGTCAGCTCCCCTGCTCACCGCCGTGACCCCTGAGGAGCGCCCTGATACGTGACTGCTTGGCACRGGGCGAAGGGCGGGGGGAGGGGGCATTTAGGCGGTGAAAAACACGGCAAGCGTTTGTCCTCCCACCCCCAGCCTGTCGAAAATGACACGGATAACTTTCGCCCCTTCGCGGAGGGAACGAATGTGGCTGTGTGCCCGGTGCAGTGGCTCAGGTGCACCGCTCAAGTTAGGTGTGCAGGACTGGGTGCTCAGAAATCGCTCTGTCCTGCTTCTCAACAGCCAGAGCTGAGAGGAGAAGATACGTGGAAATTTTGAATCCCTTTCTGCTAACGTTTTGGGATGTGCTGTTATAGCCACAAATCTTCCATCTGCATGCTCCTTCATTAGCACATTTAGATTGTAGTCCGATCAGCCTTTACTCATGGAAGGAATCCTTCTCTGAGCARGTAGAGGGTAGGGGTAACCTCTTGGATAATCAATTCTCTTTTWTTTCGTTGTAATCTTAATTAGCAATCTTGATTAGGAATAAGCAGACATGAACAATATCCAGAGATCATATTATTTCTTTAGAACTACCTGAAGTTCCAGTTCATTGTAGGGTCTAAGCATTCCAGACGACTTTTATGCATCATTATGGTTTCTCCTCCAATTTTTAAAAATAAAGTTTGCAAGGTGCGTTGTATAGAAGTCCAATATCAAATTTAAGGTGTGGTYGCCATTTGATGGATACTTTTTCATTTGACCAAAATGTTTTCAGAAAGTTTTCAGAAAACTATTGAAGGAAATGCACTGCATCTCAGTTACTTTGTATGTTACATGGGAGCAGCTTTCAGGATATAAGTAAACTTCCATATACTCAATGAAAGTACTTTTGTATTCATGATACTGGAAGAGATTATGTCCTGCAAGRTCCTTGCTAATCTCATGACAATTGCTGTTTAATAGAGTTTGCATCTTASTGGACAGTGATGACAAGAGCAAGTATCATAAAAAGTACATTACTCATTGAGGCAATTGTACTGCCACAGCATATGATCATAAATGTGAGGTGGCATCTCTTCCAGAAATATTAATCTCCATAATACAGGAGCACTAAAGTGCTCAGTTCTTAAAACTTCCCTAATCGATTGAGAGAAGTTGCTCCTTCTGTATCAAGATTTATGAAGTGTATGGATTACTGAATTGCAATGTAAATTTCAACACAAGGCATTTAACTTTTTTCCCAGCATGGTTGTTAATGCAGTAGTGCAGTTATAACCAGAGTTTAGGGATAAATTATGCTAAATCTCAGTGTAGAAATATGTCACTATCCTAACATTCATAAAGAAATCTCAGCCCTTTGAGAACATTAGAGGTTTAGAGGAAAGTTTTTGCACTAATAATGATATGTCTTTACATATTTTTTGGTATTTCAGCAACTTTCTTTTTTTTCCTTGCAGACTATGTTTATTTTGAAAATTCTTCCAGCAAYCCATATCTCATTAGGAGAATTGAAGAACTGAACAAGGTATTAATATGCAAAGCTCTTTCTTAACCTTTSGAACAGTCAGTGCACTTGTCAAAAACTGAGAATTATTTCCATCCCATGAGATTTCT
>NW_026623314.1:1398914-1455273 GCF_030028575.1 Malurus melanocephalus | reverse complement strand
TTTTTTTTTTTACTTCTTTGATATTTTCTGTATGTATCAGTGACTGAAAACTTGCTATGTGATATCCTGTAATTCTGCCCTTACCTAAGGAAACACCCAGCTGATCATTCCTGGTGAACAGGATTACTCTGCTGCAAAATTTTTCAAGCAAATTCTATGAATGCTTGTGAAAATGAAATGAATTTAATTCTCTGGCTGACGGTGACACTGTGAATCCATCTGGAATGACAGCCATCATGTAATGTGTCTGCTTTTAGATATGTKTGTACAGAGCTGGAAGGTACCAGCGAGACTTTGCAGTGATCAGATAACAGAATGTGTGACTTCTGTGCCTGTTTATTGCTCTGCCTATTGGCAGCTGGGAATGAAGAATGGGCTTTTGARTAAAGCAGAGACTCTGTTCTCTGTCTTTATCCTGAGTGTATTTTCCTAAAAAATCGCGGCTCTATTGAGTGTTGTTTTGGGGATAGTAGGATTATTTTTCTTCACTCTTATGCTACTAAGAATAGTGTGGAGTTTATATATATATTTTCTTTTTCTTTTTAAACTTTTTCCTCGAGCAGTATTAACACTTACTGATTCATTGCATCAAAAGTTAAAATGCCCATCATGATGTAAATAATGATAAAGACATTTTTCCCCTGGTGGTTAAAAAATAAATTAAAAAAATTGGTGACCTGCAAGTGGTTTTCTTCCTATTAATGAAGCGCTACTCCATGGTGACGTCAAACCACTAGTTAACAGTTAGGGGTGTCCAACACAACACCCACTGACCTTGTGCATGGCAAATAATTTTGGACTTTTATTGGAGAATATTTTTTATTCACAGTAATTGATGTGATTCCAATCATGTTTTGAATGTAATGTTTATTACCTTTAAACTGTACTTCCATAATTTAATCTTTCTCATGCAAGGGTGAAACAATCATGTATTGATTTTTTTTTTTTTTTTTAAAGAGGTTGGAGGTTGTAGTCCAGACATCTTAAATGTGAATGGTCTGCTTTCACATGTTAAGAATATTGAACAAAGATGGAGATGTTATGTAAATACGTAATGAAATGCTTTGATTGTTTTTCTACCAGGGACAATTTTTTTTTTTGTAAGAAACTTAATTAAAACATTATACTTTTTAGTATATTTATAGTATATATATATATTTAGTTTTAAATAAATAACCTAAGTTTAAAAAGTACTGTTGTACCCTTCAAGAAGGAGGGTACAGTACTTCAAATGTTACTAAAATTCTTTATGTTATCAAGCTGAAGAACATGGTTCCCATAATGGGTCATGAAAAAAAGACAGTGGACTAAATAGCTCTTTTGTTTTAGGAGCTGATATGACTTTTTCAAATAAACCTTTCAAAAGTCTTTCAAAAAGACTTTATCAATAGATGTTGTATTGAATGAGATTCTGAAAAAATGCCATACATTTCTGAAAAAATGTACATTGTACTTTACAATGTACATTTCTGTCTAAAGCTGGATTGCAAAGAAATGTTCACAAGGTTCTAAAATTTCTGAAGGATTCTTACGTTAGTGTGATACTGGCATTGCATCTCTGAACAGCTGAATTATATATAAATTCTGAGGATTAAATAATTGTGTTTAATCCTCTACTCTGGCCTCTCCCAAGAAGATTTTTTTTTTATTGGAGTAAGTCTGTTGATTTCAGCTTGACTGATCATGTGAGAACTACTGATATGAGGGAACACTTCAAGCAGAGAGCATTTAATTTGTATTATTCAGCTAAGGAGGGATACATTATGACTTGATTTTATCTTTCTTTTGTAGACTGCCAATGGAAATGTGGAAGCAAAAGTGGTGTGTTTTTACAGACGAAGAGATATTTCTAACAGCCTTATAATGCTTGCAGATAAGCATGCTAGTAAGTAGAGTGTGTATGACATTTTTTCTTACTATCACAGCCTGCTCAGTTTCTGCAGCTGCTTAAAATTGCCTTTTTTGGTATGGGAAATATATATTTATATTCATATTCATTAATGTCCAGTTGTTTTGTATTATCAGACATTGTCCTGCTTCTATCAGTTGCTTCTGAGAGTTAAGCTATATCAATCTGATTGAAACTGTTCTTCTGGGAAAAAAAAAGAATTTATCTTTTCAACTGGAAAATACAGTTGCATTTCTTTTTTTTTTTAATGTCAAAAGTTATTCTTGGTTGTAAGTCAATTTAAGCTTAAGAGCACTTGTGAGTATTTGATTTTACCTTTTTGAGTTAGATATAAACATGTTTTGCTTAGTGTAAAGAATGAAATGTATCATTGGAGAATGAAAATCACTGGAGATTGAGCATAAATGCGCATAACAGCTTTCACAATGTAGATATTAGTAAAAAAATAGAGWCTTTGTTTTTTTTTTCTTTTTGTTTTTTTTTGTTCAGAAAAATAAGTAGCAATAAGTGAAAAAAGTTGCTTGCTAAACAACTGAGATACAATATATTTCCATTACTTTTTAATGAAAGATGTAATTCTGAAGAGAAAAAATATAATTCTGAAAACATAATTCAGAACCTAAAACTCTGAAATGTCTGCTAAAACAGTAATTTGCAAAATACGGCTGTCATGTTTGTAAATAACTGAAGTGTGAAATACGTCAACATCCTATAAATTTCATGCCATATGCTATTAAGTAACATTTTGGTTATATATGATACTTGAGTTTACAAAATTAATCTGTGAATAAGGTATGTAGGGGTTATACATCTSTAATTTATCAGGATGAATCTCCAGATAGACATTGCATAATGCCATAATGCCGTAATTAGGTGCTTTAAAAATACCCTGCAATTTGTTTAATGTCCAACTCTGGTAATTTTGCTCATCCAAGTGTGGTTTGTGAAGAGAAACAGCCAACTTTTGGCTTTTTTTCTATTCTTTTATTGGTCCTAGAGACCTGGAGCTGATTTGAATGCATAGTATGATGTACTAGCTTGGTTTTTATAGCAAGAAGATACATCTTGCTTATKTACTAAGGGAATGATTTAAGGTTTTTCTAATATAGTTGGGTAGACTCTATAGTTATTTGTGAGCTATTTATGATCATGATCATCAGCYCCCGCAATCATTAATCTTTTGAATTCTTCCATCTGAATTTATAGAAACACAGAACTTAATGTGAACTTTTCTAGCACTTTTTTTTTTGTTTTTCTTTTCTAATGGAAGGGACAAGAAAGTATGGAAAGGAGAATAATTTTAATGGAATTACAAGATTCATGTTGTAAAAATAWTTTTTAATTTTTTTAAGTTGGCTTTTTCTTTTAGGAAAGGGTATGTTAGCCCTATAGGCATCATTCAATCTGGAAAAGTGAGTAAGACTATTTCCTTTGTGAGTTTTAACTTGCCATTTTTTCAGCACTTTGACATAAAGGGCTTGTTGATGGGCTGTTGCTCTTCTCCTGTAGCATACTGAGGGTTTGTTGGTGCCACTAGAAGTGCCATAGAATCTTCCATCATATTTTCTCTGTTGAGATTCTCTTGTGGTTTTCTTGTGAGAAAACAGAAATGTGATWTCTGGCTGGTTCAACAAACATCTTTAGAATGCCTGCATCTGACAGGTTATAAACCTTCTGACCCAGTGCTCTTATGAACTAGGTTTCTCTGTGAGCCTTTTCCCTGGACATAATATTTCTGTTCTGAGCAATCTGTGGAGTCTGTAGTGCCAAGTTCTCTGAGGAGGTGTTTGTTACAGTTACAGGGGGACAACACATAGTGAAGGATTGCTCAACTAGAGCTTCCTATAGCTCATATAGCAGATATAGTTAAATGTCAAATCAATTTAAAGGCTTTAATTTTGGAATAACACAGTGTTCTGTTTAAAAATATGGTGTGTGTAAACAAAATATTTGTATATATATGAATTGAATGTTTGAGAAATATTTTATGTAGCTAAACATGTTGGCACTTCAACATTTCTACCTGGTTTGGTATAAAATAAATCCTAAAAAATACAATTTTCTTAAGGAATGGAAATTCTAGTTCAGCCACTGATTTATCCTGTGTACCTGTTTGGAGAGATCTTTTAAGAGTAAGATCTGCTTGATATTTTCTAATGATATTTTGTATTGCTAGGATATTTTTTTTCTTTATGATGGAGAAAACTAGTCTGATTTATGTACTTCTCAAGATTTTGGCAGGTGATTGGGTTTTTTTTTCCTGACACTTCAGTTTCTGAAGGTTACCTTTTGAGATGTAGATATGGCCCCATTTACTAAAAGAAGAAAAGGAGTTCTATTGGAAAATATTTTGGAACTTTAAAAAGGAATTTTCAGTAACTTGAAAAAGTTTCAAAATGATTCTGAAGAATGTTTGGGAAAAATGGAATAAAGTTGATCTGTGTCTTTATCACTGGTAAAGAGTCAGTATACTGTTTTTCTAGRGTGGGGGGGGTTTGTTGTGTGGGTTTTTTTTTGTTTGTTTGTCTGTTTGTTTTGTGTTTGACCTTTCTTGGCATGAAAGAATTGACCATCAGAGTAGGGCTTGCTGTAAAGGAAAAAGAAGGAACAGTGAAAAATAGAAGATGGCAGACAGTACAAGAGCTATTGCAACAGATACCAGAGTTCATAAGCAAGTGAACTTGGAGAGGTGGGACAGAAATACTCAGCTCATTAAAATGGGTGAAGCAAACATAAAGGGGTAGAGATGTTTCCTAACTAAATGGTGTGGTTGAGAAATTGCCAGTGCAGCTGAATCTATGAAATGGAGATGATTCTTTATCTTCTCTAGAATTAAAGTAAGTATTTTAGGGAAAGGTTTTAATAGCTGTGGAGAGGAGACTGTATTAGCTTTGTACCAGCACTGGTTTTGTGTTACAGTGAAGGGCTCAAGTTCTGTATTTCCTTCTTTTGCAATAGATTTATCAGAGAAGCATGGAATATCCTGTGTTAGAAGGGACACATAAAGCTAACTGGGTCCAACTCCTGMCCCTGCACAGGGACCATTCCAAGAACCATACCATATTTGAGGTTTATTCACTACTACTTTCTTGAAGCTAGGTAGGGTGACCTGAGTGCCTCATGCCATTTTTTTGCAGTCGTTTACACTTCGAGTTCGTTGTCTGATCACGTGCTATCATCATGTAATACTATGTCTGAAGTAATTCTCTTATTGCAACTCCTCAGCTAGCTTTTGCCTAGTCAACCATCTGGTGAGGATATAAAAAAATTAGTTTTGTTGGAGTCCTTCATCTCCTGATTTATTAAAAGGGTTTGTTTCATTTAGGTGTGCTGAGATACTGGCTAAATGCCAGGAATATTTCTGGRCCTGTGATAAAACCCATTCAGAATGTATTTTTTCCTCATTAACACAATTGATATTCTTTGTGAATGAGACARGACTCAATAAAAAAAATCTGAAATGTTAATTTCATTGACTGAGATGAAAGGTAAAATGAAATTTTTCTAGATTAGAGAAGCTGACATCAAAAATATTTTTTCCAATCTCACTCTTTTTAGAGATCGCTTACTGGCTTTACTTCTTRTAGTTGCACTTTTTTGTAGGAGTTTTTCTTTTGCTCTTGATCAGTCATGTTTCATGTCTCATTGCTTTGCAAAATGGTGTTTCTGTTACATAACTTTTGTAYATGATAGATACTTAGGAGGAAGGGAAGGGTCCTGCTAGTGATCCCTGGTTAGACAATCATTAGGGTTGGAAAAGACCTCCAAGAKCCAGCCTTTGAACACTGCTGTGCCCACTAAACTGTATCATCAAATGTTGGAGTCTATACTCACTTCTGACCTTGGTACGACACTGATGTATTGCCATCAAAAACAAATCCGGTATTCTCCCTGTGCTTTAGTTTATTTGCCTGTAAAGTAATGCTCCTATTAGAAGTTCTTATTAAAGTTGGTGAAAAATGTTTAATATGCCAATACATTTTTATAGTTCCCATTGCAATATATTTTTATAGTTCCCATTAAAAGATCTCAAAGTACCATAAAAACACTTGGAGTTTATGTTCCAACATTCCTGAAAATGGCTGGATCTTGCAGAGCAGTTTAGCTGTTGCTGAGCTTTTTTACCTTCACCCAAAGGTGCTTTGTATTTGAGGAKAGGAATGTTTTGCATATTGTCTATGTTAATTGCCAGCACTCCAGATGCAACCAAGAGAATGAAGCTGTTAAGATTCCATCTGGTTTTTGGGAAGCATTTTATTGCAGTAAAACAGCAGGCTAGCAGGTATCACAGAACATGTCAAGAAAATGAGCTTAATTTGAGCAGTAGTGTTTAGCAGTTTACACATTAATGCTCCCAAAGACATACAAAACTGAAATGTGAATTTCTTTCGTGTGCCGTCGGGTTTTTTAACATATGGCTTCTATTATTACACAGTGGTATTCTTAATATTCAGCTCCAGGAAAAACATCAGAATTTTTCCTACTCTCTTCAACAATCAAAAAAAATACAACTTAGAAAGTTGTATGAAAAAAAAAAATGCGTGTGGAGACCCTTGGGGTTTGGGAAAGAGCTCCAGAGTAAAATGTCTTAAATACTTTGTGTTCTTCAGTATTCTGTTATCTTAGTCACATATTTGACTCAATATAGTTCAAAACGTTTGTAAAATACTGTATCTGAACTATTTTTATCCAATCAGATTATAACATGACCAGAAACTTGGTAGATTTTTTTTGGTTGTTCTTTTTCATCATAGTAGTTCATGTACATCAAACTAAACAGTCATTCTTAAAAGATACAGTGTTTCTTTAATCACAATCCCTTTTCTGAAAAATCACTTCATGATGACTCTTCCTGTTACCTAATTCAAGTCACATAATGTCTTAGCATAAAGTGTATGTTTTGACTGGAGATTTTATTTGAAATCTTAAATTGTCTTTTTTTGGTTCCAGTACTTCCCTTGATACCAGTTGTCTTTGCAGCTATGTTCAGTTAGAAGTACCTTTGGTGAAATGAATCTGATAGGCAAATACTAACCCTTCTAGAGCATGCAATCCATTTTCTCTGCCTTGATAATTTTAAATGTCAAAGTAATTCATAGTTTCTTAAAAAAAAATCCCAAACCACAAAAATAAACGTGGTGAATGCTTATATTTGTATCCTRTGTACATCTTCCAGGAGATGAATTTAGGTAGTTTATTTGTGTTACTGGTGGAGCTTATAGAGATTGGCGTCCATCCTACAGCAAAGGTTACACTAAGGTATAGAAGGTTCTTAGTTACCCTTTCAAGGGAGTTGAAATTTAAGGAACTCCCTATTTAGTAGGTGCTCCTTTGAGTGAAAAGAGGGTATTGCATCAGTCTTGATACAAACAAAACAAACTAAACYTTTTTGGTCTTGATTGTGGTCATGTTGGTGGAAAAAAAMCAAACCAAAACAAATCTTTAAAGCTCAAGAGCTGAACTGATTTGTGTCTCTTACAGTATTGTAAGTAACACTTCCATGGAATTTTGTGGCATTTGGAAAGTTTTCTGTCAGACTACAGTTCATTTTTTTAATTGCACTTGGTGAGAAGGCTTCTCTTGATTGCTGTTAAGGAAAGAGATCTGTTGATATTACCTGTGATGAGGGATGTCATTTTCCTGRTTGTATAGGAGGGAAAAGAGTTAAGGACTGGAAAGACAGAGTTGGGAATGGAAGACAGGAGAATCTCTTGGAGTGTATATAAGGAAGGAGGCTTGTCTGCTAGATGTGCCTGAGGAGTGGGTGAGCAGACTCGTGTAACTGGTTCAGTGAGATACTGCCTTGTAAATCTCAAGGCTTCTGTAAATATAAATTAGTGTTTTGTTTGCAGCTCAGTGTCCCCATCATCCCTCTTCATACACACACCATGAGTGACCAGGAATAGGCAGAAAATTAGTTTTGACYTCACATAGTTGCCCTCTTCTCTTTGAGGACAAGAGAGGTTTTTCAGAAGTCCCTGTCTGTGAGCAACTCATCAGAAGGCTCTTGGGTTTGTTTTGAAGATGGGATGGTGAACACAGACAAAACCAAATATAGTAAGCCAGGAAATTTAGGTGTATGGGTTCCRGGGTTGCTTTTGTTGGAATTCTATGTGTTAATACTTATTTACAGTCATCTGATAGAGACATGTAAACTAAGCAGTAGCAAATTCAGGTATGTTATGTTGCTTCTGGGAATCCTGAAGTCTGTGATGTGGGAGAGACACACTTTGGGAGGACTATTTAAGGTTGGTAGAGATAACAAATTCTTTAATCATGGCAGAGTAGCTTTTATGCTAAGGCATTTATATTACTCCATCACTTTCACTGAAAATGAGCTTGGGTGTTTTTGTGAGGAAGATATGATCTGTTTGATCTGAGACAAGAGAACATTGAGTTTTCCTTCATTTACCCAAGAGGATGCCATCAATTGTAATTTATTTGGAGAAGAGGGAGAAAATTCAGAACTTGCTGAAATACAGCAAGCCTTGTTGAACACGACTTCTGTGTCACCAAGGAGAAACTTGTCTCAAAGCTCCCAATTATTCTTTTCAAGGGTGCTTTGGGTAGTCCTGTAAATTATGTGTTTTGTTCATTTGATTTTTGTTTAAGAACTTGTGAATGTTTTTTCCCCTCAACARTAAAAGCAATAAAGAAGCCATAATGAGGAGTGTTTTGCTTCKGACAGTATCTGAGTCTTCTTTCCCTGACTGACATTTTAGAATTAGTTTTATTGTCTCATTAACAAGTTTAGTGTCAGCCCCAAGTATCTCGTAGAGTTATTAACTTCYGTGTCCGTTCAGGCTCCTCCTTTGGTACAGAATGTTTTGCTAGATTGTGAATGTTAATGATCTGCTCTTAATGGAATGAATGGATTTATGACTAAGTTCATAATTTTAGGAGTTCTTAGCTCTTATGGAAARCTTCATAAGTATTTTTTTTTTCACCTGAGTATGTGTGATCTGCATTTGAGTCATGCATGGATTCTTCACACATAAAAAATTGTCCACTCCATGTGATTTATATAACTGCATCTGAATTTTTGTATGGACTGTCTAGCTAATAACTGCTAGCTTCATCTTTAGACCTCCAAAGAACAAACTTATAATTTTGGGCAAGTGTGTGTAATTTTTTTTTCAAATTCAAAAACCTTATTTTATGAACACACAATTTAAAATGCTTGAATTTAATGCTCCTGTCAATTCCTTTGAATGTGAAAACAAATTAAACCTAAAACCTGGAKTAATTCTGTGAATTTGCTGTGAAGTGTGGAAAGCTGTAAAATACCACATTTTCATATTTATGCTTAAAACTGTTTAATAGATACATAAATCTCAGTTTATATTTTTAATTACTTAAATACCAAATGTATTTATTTAGTATGTTTCCTTGGTAAAGAATTCAGTAGGGTACAAAAGGTGTCACTTTTTTGAGCTCGACTCTCAAAATAAATTTTTCACATTTGAAGTCTTTAGAAGGAAACGGTATTCACAGAAAACTGCCAAAGCATTGTGTATTTCCCTATTTCCCTGTATTCCTTAGGATTCATTTCCTCATGGTCAAGGAAATGCTTAAATACATGTACCATTATTAATGTACTTGTAAGGGTTTATTTTGATTTGTGGGAAACATGTAATTGTTTTCCCTCAGCTGCTTTCCAGCCCCTTTCATTTTCTTCATTGTGCAGGATAGTGATCCTATRCTGTTTTCTTGGTACCCCCAAAATACTTGTAATATTTAAACTGATATATTGATCTTTTTGTCTCATGAAGATAAATAGGATGGATGTTTCACACCTCATAGATTTCCATAATCTCAAATGGTTCTACTTAATTTTTTTTTCCCTTGGCTCCTAATTTTAAGTGACTTTTCCCACTTTCTTCCCACAGCACCCACACTGTACCAAAGCACCTGAGGCATAAATTTTAGTCTACAAAAACATTGCTAGGTTATCTCTATCTGTAAAGCTCCAATTAGAGATGCATTTCAYATCTTCAAAGAGTTCTCTGATAGTCTAATTGAATCAGTAGTTTATATAATTTATAAACCTGAATGATGTAAAYTCACTATTAATATAGAAGGACTTTTTTCCCATCATGCAGTGGCAGTTGAATGTATGATTTGGGAATGAGGTCTGATGTTTTAAAGGCTTATCAACAGTAATTCYTGAATGTCTGTATTATGCAGTGGAATGAAGTCTGCAGTAGTTGCCCTTGGTAATACTCACGCATGCCTGTAGCTGCACACATGATGGTAGAAGTGGAGCTTTTAGCCTGGGCAAGGCTCTGTKTGAGAATGGGTGTAGTGCTGCCTACCCAAACTGATTCATGCAGTGCTGTGTGTATACATACATACATATATATATGTATATGGTGTGAGGTGTTACGGACTAGGCAGGAGTAGCAGATGAGAATAATRTGTAAAGTAGTTGTATGGTTAGTCTGTAAACTCTCTTTTTATTAAATATAGCCTGCACAAGTAACAGGACTCACAGATAACAAACATGTTGAGTTTGTCACGCCCCAAACCATGTGGAGTGGGTGGTCAGAATGGCTGTGCTGTTTTGCAGTGTGGTTTGTCTGTTTGATCAATACTTTGTTTTTCACCTCAGCTGCTGTTTGTAACCTTTCTGATCAAGTGAAGATTTGTAGCCTGRATCTGCTTTGCATCTGGTTTTCATATGCAACATAAATGATACTGTGATCCTTGTAGAGAGGTTGTTTTGTACTAATGAAGAATACATCACTCTCATGAGCCAAAAAAAGAGGTAAAAAGCATTTTTTTTCCCCAGTAAAGGCCTGTTCTACATTATCAAATTCCTACAAGACTTTGGGGAGCCAAGTAGTTCATTTTGACTGTCACCTACTGCCTGAATCCAAACGTGTTTGAAGATTTATCACAATACATAGGATGTCTTCTCTGCACAGGTTTCTCAGCTGCTGGGCTATACATGCAGCACTATGCATGCAGATATCCAGGGGTTRTGTGAGTGCATGTGCCTTTTCTACTTGTACAACAGGTTAAGCATCTTTTCAAACACAGCACAACTAAAATAGCTATCTTCCCATTTTTGATGTGCTGAATGATAGAATTGGTTTTTGTSTGTTCTTGTTTTTGTGAAGGATTGTGACAGTGATATGCAGTGCTGAAAGGAATCATGTTTCAGTTTCCTGTATTAAAAATGTAGCCTTGTTTTGGCTCAAACTAGCGTAGAAATAGTGTTGTCAGAGTCAGTGACCTGCAACCTAGACCTACAGGTTATTGTGGTCCTTTGCTGTGTGACAGTTCCTTTAGGCAGATCATTTGACTGATGCTGCTGTCAGGAGTGAAATTCTGATGCATTTATTCTCAAAAGGCCCTCAAGAGGCCAAGGACTCAGTTGCCAAGTATCATACAAAAAAAAAGGCTTTTGATAGACAGTTTTTATATTTGCCTTCTTCAACTTGCCCCTTCAAGCAGGGGCCAATTTCATATACCTTCATAATCTCTCCCCTTTCTTCTCTTTTCTGTTCTCAGTAGAAGAAAATAAAGCCAGAATCAGAATACTGAACATTTRTCATGCATGAGATGAATAAATGAAGATTTTTGATATTTTACTTGCTTCAACAAACATGGTATTTGAATGTGTTGTCTACAAAGCAATGTTCTGAGAGTAGAAGAAAAACTTCATTGGTTTACTTAACAATGGCATATGTATTAAAATTTGACTAGTTAATACAAGGTGATGTTTGTTCCTACACTGTTTGGTTTGTTTATTTTTCCTCCTATCACCCAAGTTAATAAATTAAAAGGCTTTAATAATTTAAAGTAATACATGTTCATATCTCTTTACACTTTTCTCAGTTCATATGTATAATTCCTGTAAATTATGATCTCAATATCTCTGTACAGGCTTCAAGGAAATAAGGTATCCTGGAAGGTAAATCTCTAACCTAGTTGAAGATGGAAAAAGTGATCCTTTAAGTCTTACACAGACTATCAGAATGAATKACTTCCTTTCTGGTTGTCTCGTCAGGTCTATAGCCAGAAAAGCTTTCTTACCATGTTGGCACTGAGCAGGCATTCTCTTGGATAATATTCTTCTCATATCCTAATCCCACACATAGAGCCTTAATGTATCTTGATTAAGTTTACGCACGAACGTGATATACGAAYCATTTTCTTTTCTTTTTTTTTCCCTTTTCTTTCTTTTTATTCTCTCCCCSCCGCCACTTCTTGTTTCCTTCCTGCAAAAAATCCAACAATTCAACCCTTCTGTAAGAGATACTGTAGAAGATAAATAATTTGTGTTTTATAAGCAGAATCATATGCCATTCTGAGTAGGGGTAGGAGAGTGCTCGTACAATCTGTGCCTTTTCATCTCTGCCAACAAATTTTGAAAAGTTGTTTATCGGCTTTTTAGGATGTGAACTGAATGTTAGAAAAGCAGTTTGGGTCTCTGAAACTCTGTGGTTATTGTCACACARTGGAAGAAAATGCCAGTGTAGATCTAAAACCCAGAGTTTGGGTTCTTACAGAAAGCATAAGAGATTTTTTGTGTGCTAACTCTATCATCATGATACATTTATTATTTTTTATATATTTATGCTGCATTTTTTTAAGGAGAGACAACCATGCAACTTSTTAACCAAGCAGATCAGAAAGACCTGTTGTCTATGCTAAAAAGAAGAAAATCTTGTTTGAACAAGATGCGAGCAGGAGTTTCACATGGAAATGGTGAAAATCTAAGTGAYGGGAAAAATTATTAATAGCATGTATCTCGAGAAAATGGAAGATACACATCTCCCTTTCTAAGAATCAGGTGTGGTATTTATTCAGGCAGGTCACATGGCAGAGTTGCAGGTATCCTTTGTATTTMTTGAGCCAGATGATGGATTAAAAAACCTATTTTTCAGGCACTGTCAGATTCAGCATGTACACTTTTGTTCATGGTGGTCTGCCAGCCTGGATTTGAGGGTAGAACTAAAATTTCTTTTCTTTCCCACACAGCTCTAAACATATGTACATTTTGGAAAAAYTACTAATTGACTTCTGATTCAGCTGATGAGCTGGATACCAGTAATTGGATGTTCCTCATGTTGGAAATAGAGTCCGTGGCATGGTTTTGAGTCTGCTGCTYGCTGCTGCTAATGAGCTGCTTAAAGAAATGCCATACATGTAGGACTGTTGCCTTCACACATCCTGCAGCAGCTTGCTGCAGTTCATACAGATGTACACAYGGCCAAACACAGCTTGAACCCTGTGATGGGATATTTTCTCATCTGGAAGAGTTTACGTTTGAATGGGTGATACACAAGTCAKGTAAAAGGGAAAATCTGGTTGAGGTTAATGATATAGAATGGCCAGCTCTTTCACAGTGCCTGCATGTTACTGTTTTCATGCTTCTCTGGGACCTTCTGATCTGTAGTGTTGTTACAAACTATCTTGCTGAAAAAAGGTTAAAGAAAAGAACTATTGGGCTTGCTCTTACAGTTATTCATGTTATATTTAATTTATTAGGATCTATTTATTAATGTAGCACATCATGATTCATGCTACTTAGGGAGGTAATCCTTCCTTGCCTTCCACCCACGAGCTCCTGTTCTCAAAAATCCCCAGAACCAGTTATCAAAAAACCCATCAAGTTTTGGAAGGTGAACTTTTCTGCTAATGAAAGGTGTGGTAGTTTCCATAAAATATTTTTTGCTACAGGCTTTTGATAAACATGATATAGTTGCCTGATTACTTATGACTGAGTATTGTCCTGGAAATTGTTATTATTGTAGTAGGCTATTCAGAAGTACCCAAAAAAACCCATTTTGCATTATTTTGGAAATAATTATTGTTGGAGAGTATGTTTGGCATATTTGTTCTTAATGGTTGTACAGTAGTTATTTCCTTGTTTTGTGACCTCCTTAGAAAAATAATGATGAGGTAGTGTGGGAGGATCACCTGGATAATTATGTAGGAAAACTGGATAATCTCTTAAAGGCCACATGTGTATTCGTGTTATCCAGTAGGAATTAAAAGTAGACCTATTCCCTGTAAACACAAAAGATAACTTTTTTCTTTTCCTACCTGCAGAATTGCTCAGATTTATACTTTAGATACTAATATGCTATTTAAATGTCTTGTAATCCATACCAACTGTGTTTTGTATTTCCTATCCTATCTGAAAATAACAGCAAAATCAAATTGATGTTATACATTCTAACAGTCATCTGAACATTGCAACAGACGTGAAATAAGTAAAGCTAATTAATTCAGCTTTGGGAAATGCTCCCTCAGTCAAATTGACAGTGTCTAGCTCACAAAGTTGATTAAATGGCCTTACTCCAGCGTTAAGGGTTAAAATCACAACTAAGTGCAATGAAATGTGGCAGGAAGCCTCATACAGATTAGCAAATTGGCCAACTGCTAACCTAAGAGAGCTCTTCGTTCACAGTCTGAATAAAGTTGTTCAGATGGTTAGACTTACAGTTTTTCTTTTGTATGAAATTTGGCAGTAATTTGATTTACTCCCTCTCCCCCCAAATCTCTATTTATAATTGTTACTGCTGTAGCATCTAACTGCTAAATGTGCWCTTGAAGTGTTTGCTACAGCCATGTGGCTCATAAAGAGACTTATGCAYGGCCATCTTTCCTTTGATGTGTGTGGTAAACTTGCTTCTTTTCAGCATTCTCAGCTTTTTATCTGTAGGTTTGAAAATATGTTGTTGATACCTATGATGTGTATAATTTTTGGGCTRAGTGTAGAAGAAAAAGGTATACAGGAAAGGAAAAAAATTAGAAACATTTCTGGCAGTGAGGCTTTGTTTGAACTTGAAATTTTGATCCAATACAATTTTTAAAGTATTTTGACAAACAGTGGAATGGCTGTAACTCCGCAAATGGTGATGGTGATTTAAATCTCTCCACCTAAGCTTGCATAAGCCAGATGCAGCTAAGCTGAGCTAAGGTTTCAAGAGTAAAAGCAATTAACTTAAGGGGTAGAAAGTTAATGCGCTGTAGCTTTGGGTGCTCTGCTGTTTTAATTCATCGTTGGTTTGTGCTGCTGCTGAAAGGAGTAGTCTTGTTTTTTCCCGTTATGTCTTCCYAGTCTCCTATTTCTGCTTTTTTCTCTTTCTCTTTTTCTTTGTTTTTTCTTTTTTTTTTCTTGGTAGGCCCACCAGGCCAAACAATTGGAATTAACCTGGATTAAGGGACAACTGGGTGAACAAAATACTAATTGCATGGTCTGAGTCAGAAGGCAATGGTTAAGCATCTACACTGTGTGGAGTCCCGTGGGAATTGCTGTGGGGACCTGTCTTTACTGGTGACTGGAGCAGGCAGTGTGGTGCATTACTGTGTCTGCAGGTGACACAGCMGTGGGGGATGAGCAGGTGACAGGCTTGAGGGAAGGGCTGGCRTTCAGGGGTTCCTAGAAAGCAGGAGGAGTGGCATGTCAAGAACATGAAGGTATTCATTAGGGACAAATGCCAAGTCTTGCACCTGGGAAGGAAGAGCTCCTGGCAGGGACATCAGCTGAGAGCGGAGGGGCTTGGGGGAGCAGTTCTGCAGGAAAGGCCCTGAGGGTGCTGGCAGACAACTCCCTGACAATGAAGGGAGTTGGCCAAGAGTATCCAGGGCAGTATCACCAGGCACAGAGCCAGTAGATCARGGCAAGAGATTATCCTCCCTGATTATTCAGCACCCTTTGCATCACATCTGGGTATATTGCATCCMGTTTTAGCTCCTGATAAAGGAAAGTTGCTGATAAATTGGAACACATTCAGCAAAAGCCATCATGATGGGCACTTGCCCTTTTAGGAGCATCAGCCGGAATTGAGCTTGCTCAGCTTGGGGAAGAGGTGGACTCCCAGTGCCTCTGGGGAGTTATAGACTGGAAGATGGACTTGAACTCTTGGCAGTGACTATACTGAAATGGGAGTGATTCAGATTAGATATGAGTAGAAATTTTTTCTACTGTTTTTTTCACCATTACTGGGTGATGGAGATGTTATGTGATCTCTTGTCTTCAGAGATTTTCAGTTGCTGAGTACCAGGGGYTGACCTCACAGCTGAGCCTACTTTGAAGAGTAGTTTGTGCCCCTTCCAGCCTGAATTACTCTATTTCCATTACATTTGGTTGAATTTTCAGATTCCAGCTCTAGCTGGAAAGAATGTTGTCAGGAGTTTGGTGGCAGTAGAGGGAGAACTTTCTTCTTTCTTTTGGTAATGAAGATTTACGCCTCCTTGCTGAAGACACTCTCCAGTGTTTAAACTAATCTCTCCAACTTTCTGTTGCAGTAGGCAAGGGGAGCACATGGTGGGTTAGTTAAAGAAGAGTAGTATGTCTGAGGAATTTACCTTGTTTGCTGTTAACTATACAGTTGTTGGAGTTGCATTTTAACCTTTAAATGTCTTTCAGGACTTTAAAAAAGATATTTTAGAAGAATTTTATATTAAATAGTAGTACTGTGTTTCTGAGACTCACCCTCAGTTTATTTTCATTTCAGTTGCAAAACCAAGCAATTCTTCCTCATAGCAAGCTTGACACATCACATAACTAGAAACAAGGACTCTGTAACAGCAAATCCCACAAATTAAATGGAAGAGGAAAAAAAGAGAGGGTTCATCATGTTTTTAAAAGTGGTGATGCACATGTRAAATGAGTGAGGATTACAGTTTCTTCCAGTATCCATTGCTTGACTGACTCAGYTGAGTCTCATTTACATCAGAGGGGAAAGTTGCAGCATTGAAAGTATCACCAGATCACTCTGGTTTTCAGGATCACAGTAATTATTTACGATTAATGATTAGAAAGCCCACACATAAAGAATTAGACCAAAAGCTTTAAAAAATCACTGGAGAGGCCTGCTTTTGCTCACCAGGATTTTTCTTTTAATTAATGAGATACTTCTTGTAAACCAGGAAAATTACTACAAACCAGCATTATCTTAATTTTTGCCCAAGGCCTAAGGGGTATTGTGTAATTTTCAAAAAGTGATTGCATTCATCTTTGCAGTCATACCTAAGACTTTCATAATAATATTAAGCTGAACAATTTTAAATTGATTTTTTTCTCTCTGTAGTCATGAAACAATGAGGCCCTGTGTCATCACTATAAATCTGCATAAAAATATTTGCTCACTCTGAGCTATTGCTTTTCTTCCCTTCTTGAGTGCTGAAATGCGTTTTACCTTGGTGCTACTTTATGTTTTCCTGTATGTACCTTCCATTTCACCTTTTTGATAGAAATAATCTCTCCTTGGATGACAAATGAAATTCACATGTGCTCTAATCAAGTCAGCTGTGACAAGTTCTTTAAAGGTTCTGCAAGGTTGTTAGCACTTCCCTTCTAACAGATGTTAAGGCCTGMTCATTGCAAACACTTGGTTAAAAAGCTCCTCTCTAAATGCCTTCAGATGCAGAATTCTTTGTATTGCCATCAAGCAAATTTAGCTTTCTCCCTTCTTTATGCTCTCTAGTTTCCTTTCCTGTTACAGGTTTGTGTGACTGCTGGGACAAACTATTGTTTTAYTAAAATATACTGTTAGCACTGGTTTTATATTGTAATGCTGAAACGAAACAGAAAATTGTAAAATTATCCCGATGGTAAATTGTGTTGAGTGTAGGGAACTGTTCTGTGTCTGGCCATGGTTTTTTCTACTTAGTACTGAGCTTGCCAGGTCATCATGAGTAAAACATATGTTTTATTTCTAAAAAATACAACAGAAAAAGTTACATTGGTTCATGTTTAGGTTTGGAGTGTCTTAAGAGATGGATCTAAGAGACATTTGGTTTCTGCSTCAGGCTCTTGGATCAACATTTTCATGTCTTATGTAAGATTAGTGCACTAAATTTGATTAAAGATGGTGGGCTTTCTTCTTTACTTTTTAATTTGAATTCTTACTTGTGGAAGATATTGAGATAAGCATAGGTCTAAAGCCATGGTCTAAAGCCATTTTAAACTCTGGAATATMATCTCTGGCTTCTTGCAACCACTTTTAAATGGCCCATATTGTCCTGTGTTTTGTGCCTTTTCTGCAGTCAGATTTTTTTTGATATGTTAACCTAATACAATTTCAGCTTGTGTTTCGATGCTTTAATTACTTAGAAAAAAACCCCAAACCSAAGATAACTAGAAGAAATATTAATGCTTGAATGTGGGAATCAAAATGTAGCTTGTAATGRTCACTTACTGTAATAAAAAGTTGTAGAAATTAATTGCTAGAAACATCTGTGTGGTTTAGCCCAAACCAGCAAGAAAACACCACACAGCTGTGGGTTGTCAGGTGAGACGGGCAAAAGTCTTGTTTTCATTTTCGTTTTCTTGTTCTCTCTCCACAAAACATGACAAAACAAGGARGGGGATGGGGGTGTCTACAGCAAGATAGACTTAAAGTGGGATTTGGTTTGARGAAATTGGTTATATCAGGGTGTGTTGTTATATCACTTTTGTGAAAAGAACTCTTAGAAGTGGAATGAACTACACACAGTCATGATTAAAAAAGTAGTAGTGTTGCATTTGGAGAGAACTGTGGTTGCTATGAGGATGCAGGCAGGCTTCATTTTGAAATAGTGTCTGTAGGTTGGTTGTAAAAATGGTTATTATTAGTAGAGTGGGTGAGRCCCTCTGTTGTAGGTAGTTACGTGAAATACTATCTCATGCTGAGGTTCTGTTGCATTTCTGAGAAGTGTTTTGTAAACTACACTTGGTTTTGCAGATGATGGATAATTTACCAGGTAAAAAGTTACCAAATCGTAGAGAAGTATTTAAAGCATCTCTAATTTTGCATCCGTTATTCAGAGAGACCTTTTGCTCTTTTTGGGATGCTAGAAAAAGTACAGATTCAAGTTCCACTTGTCCCAAGAACCCACTAGGAAGGCAGATTTCAGCCATCAAGATCCCAGGATAGCTCTTSTGGAGAGCCTGCCATTGTATGACATGATAGCAAGCACTGTGAACATTCAGTGTTCAACTCTATAAGTGACTTTTTCTAGTATCTGTTTTTATTTCTTCTGGTCTTGCTTAAAATAGAAAKAACTCAGAATCTTATTCAAATATGCAAACACATTGCATTTGTTGTTGCTATCTAGTAAGGTTAACATAATGGAAGACAGTTGTCTTTTTCAGTTTTCTTAGACTSATTTTGCAGTCTTAGACTGCAATTGTGTTTAGTAAATTTCAGTTCATAGAAAGTGTGCTTTTCTCTAGGACTTCTGTAAAAGTTTTAGTACTAGTAGTATTTGCAACAGAAAATCAAACCCAAAATTGGTCATCAAGCAAAAGAAAAGAACAGAGGAAAGAGGATGAAAAATAGTGAGTAATGTTGACAGGATTGTTCTTAGGCTGTGTGAAAGACATCAATGCGTAGTACAGTAGGAGAGGAGCATAATTTTTTAAAGAGCTGAAGTAGAAGTGTATAATTCAAAATACTTAACATTCTGTCAAGTTACATAAACGTTCGTCTTGTTAAACTCATCTTTTCTTTGAAATACTAAAGGAGGTTGCTAAGGGGTGGGGGGGATGTCAAGTGAAATGGTTGCAATGATGTTATGCAACAGAGTTAATTTCGACCTACGCTCTGCTTCTCTGCAGAAGAAGTTGAAGAAGAGTCTGAAACTACAATTGAGGTTGATTTGACTGATAAACAGAAACATCAGTTGAAGCACAGAGAGCTTTTCCTTTCTCGCCAGTATGAGTCCCTACCAGCAACGCATATCAGGTAAGAGGTGGTAAATACGATTTATCTGTGTGTTCTGCTGGGTGGACTGCCTGCCAGTAGCCCATCTGCTTGAATGCTTTAGCTGGATTGTGCCAAGTTGTCCCATGACCTGCTTTGGAAGCGCCTTTGCTTTTCCATTATTTGATGTTTGAACCTTAGAAGGGACAAGAGTCTTAGAGCTCTAGCTTGCCAATTAGAGCATCAATTGATAATTTGGTGTAAAATCAGTCTGTTTCTCCTTTGGAAGAGCTAATTTTTTTTATTTATTTTGCTGGCCAAATGAACCTTGACCATTTTGTCTGGCCAGGAAAAGGGCAGCTGGGTTTGGAAAGGAGGCTGTGCCTCAATGGTCAAATCTGCCGTTTAGGGCTGCATGCGTGTAAAATTAAGATTGCCCCAGCTTCAGTAAGTGTGAAGAAGTCATGACTGAGTTTGGCTAATGGTTGCAGAAGCATTTCAAGTCTTGTTTTAAATTGCCTTTAATGCTAAAGTATGAAGACTCTTGTTAAAGCTCAAAATGTGTTTGTTGACTTCTTCCTGTAAATGATGTAGTTGCTCATGTCATCTTCTATTTAGCAGTCAAGAAAACTTGTTTTTGTATTGGGATGGGGGGATGATGAATCTAGAAATGGAAAAGAAATARCACTTTGGCAGGGGGGAGCCTAGTTTAGTGTGAAACAAGGCTTCTTACATTGCATTTTTAAAGAGTTTTCATTTTCTTATTATRCCTGGCTCTCCCCAGCTATTTCAGACCATGAATGTGTAGAAACTACAAAAAAATAAGCGTATATTGTCCAACAGGAGAAACACTTTGTGTGTGGATATTTATTTTCTCTCTTATTGGCAAATCACAGAATCACTGAATATTCTGTGGAGGAATGAATAGACCCACAAGCATCACTKAGTYYGACTCCTGGCCCTRCACAGGACCACCCYYGAGAATCRCACCATGTGCCTGAAAGTGYTGTCCAAAGGCTTTTTGAGCTCTGTYGGGCTGGTGCTGTGACCACTGCCCTGGGGAGCCTGTKCCAGTGCCCAAACAGTCTCTGGGTGAGGAACCTTTTGCTGATATCCAAACCAAACYTCCCCTGACWCAGCTTCAGGCCATTCCCTCAGGTCCTGTCACTGCTCACTWCAGAGATGAGCTGTTGCTTATCTCTCTCGCTGACAATACAAGARCTGGAAGTTGGAAATTTTTGTATTMATTTCCTCTGCTTGATTCAGCTACTTGTTCTGACTTTGAGAAAGTCATTTAACTGTCAATTTTCTGCTGCTCCAACTATAGCATGGAGATAATAATCCTGTGCAGTTTCTTTTACTTACTTTGACATTTAGATATTGAAATAAGGTATTCTCCTTGCAGAGAGAAGATTACATAGAAGAAGTATTGTAAATGTCTTCTCACCTCACAACTCAGGGAGCAAATATAATAGAGGTTCTCCAGTGCATAGTTCACAAAGAAGGCAGAAAAACACGTGAATTCATAGTACATGCCAYGCAGCACAGCAGGGAAATGCAGAGTGATGACTTGCATCTACTTTTCAGAACAGATGAATGTTGTAGGACTGTGCTGGCACGTGTTACGAGGACCTTTACCAGACAAATTCTGGAATGAGCTTGATGGAGACTATGGCGTTTATGACACCTTAACTCTGTTTGAAAAAGAAACAAAAAGGCAAATACACTGCAAAATATTCCTTGTTTAGCTGTTTAACTTACTAGTTCACATTCCAYGATTCTCAGTAGTTTTCTTAACTTTTATTAATTAGTGTGTTCTGCAAAGAGGATAGAAATATAGAGAAGGTTCTGCTCCTCTAGCTTCCTTTTATCAGTACTCTGGAATACCCAAGGATGCAGATTTTGCAGCCTCTCTGGGTGTCTGTTTTGCTGTTTGATGACTCTTACTGTGAATTTTTTTTCCCCTTTGACTTATTGAAACTTAATGGCTACTACCTTGTGTCCTATCACTATGCTTCTCTGAAGGGGGCCTGGCTCTATCTTATCTTTTCATTAGCTAACCGAACGCAGCAGTAGAATTTCTCCCTTTAATTGGGAATACGGGCTTTAGCTGTAACTTAAGAGTGAACAAATCCAGTTTAATATCATCTGCAGATTTGTTGAAAGTGTGTTCAGGTTAATAAAGATATTAAAGTGTTTGTTCCAGGGTCAGCAGTTGGGGGATGGCCCCAGTAGGCAGCTGCCAGCTGGGTTTTGTATCACWCACCACAGCCATTTTGGTCTGGTGACTTTTTCCAAGCTTATTGTCTACTTATCTAGCCCATATGTTTCCAGTCTGCTTAAAGGACACTGGAGCACTGCAGGCCTTGCTGAATTTAGGTTCAATGACATTTTCTGCTGTCACTCTTTTAAAAAGCAGTTGCCTCCATATAGAAAGCTAGGAGATATTTGTGCAGTAAAAGTCAGGGTAGCTCCATGATGTGAGCCTTTGCTCTTAGCACCTGCAGTTTTCACCCTCAAGTAGGAAAAGCTGAATTTACAGGAGTAAATGGTACAATGGTATAGAGTGGAGATTGGTGGCTGGAGATCAGTTCTCTCAAGAGTAAGARTACAAAGCCTCAACCCATCTGCAAGGAAAAGGAAGATGTTTAAGTAAATTTTCAGAGAATGGAGGAGGTTTTTGAAGGCTACAGATCTTGAATTTTTCCTGACATCTTCAGCCAAGAAAAGAAATTGAGTGTAATTACCTTTTTTATTATGATTTAAGGGAGTAAAATAATTTTATCTAGTATGTTTTTATATAGTTTTTATTAATAAGGTTTTACTGCTTTTGTTTTGTATTTCTTCTTTTCTTAACTTTGCTCTTTTTATGTTTTTCAAATGGAATGGCAGAGGAAATGACACCTCCTCCCCTTTGAAAAGCCCTGTCACTGAGGTTACTTTTGTTCTAGTTCACAGTTCCAAGCACAGTGATGTTTCATTTATACACCTGTTGCTGTTTCTTCATGTTTGATTTACCTTGCAGTTATTTYAATGGGTTAGATTTCTTTGAGGGGCATGTCTAATTCTGAAGGTCTTTGGTCTGCAACTCTGGGTTTTGAATAATTCTAATGTAATTGGTTGGCGTGTGGCACAGTACAAGCTGATGTATCAGTCTGGGGATCAAAGGCAAGGCTTGTCACCTTCCTGCCTATTTGCCACAAATGAAATTATTGCCTCATCTGTCTGCTCAAACGCGTAGGGTTAGCAACACCCCTCCAGTGGATTATCTCCATGCCTCCTAATACCTGCATGTTACAGATGCAGTTCTGCCAGGTTCTGTAATCCCCCATGTCCTTGTCACACATGTCCTGCCAGCCAGACTCCCTGAGCCACTGTCCATTAATATCACACAGTGAATGCACCCAGCAGGGGTGCAGATGGCTTCTATGAGCAGTGCCATACCAGAGGGGGGCTGAGTTGAGCCAGTGCTCTGTACTTGGGGTTTCAGAGGTTTGAGCATTGCCAAATACAGCATTTTGGAAAGGCATGAAAAGGTAGGAGGGAAGAATGGTRAAAGTTGTCACAAAGTTGAAATTGTTTGCCAGTGTTGCAAAATTCACCATAAAACTTAGCATGTGGTGAAACTGGGTCCCTTGTATAAAAATCTGCAAATGATTATCTTGTTGGAGATGCACTGGGTTATCCAACATGTGATTTGGGATTTAAATCTATTTTTCAGTCTTAACTCTCAAGAGTTAATAGATATTAAATGTGTAGATTGTTGTGTACAGTTTATTATTTCTTAGGAATTGTGTAGAAGAATTTATTTATACATCTTGCCATTTAGGTATGTTTTCTTATTTCTTGTTTGCTAATAYGGTGTTTCTGTCTTGGGGTTGTGGAGCACTTTTATGTAAGATGATTATGATGATTATATTTTAAGTATTTGGAAAGCATATATATGCCAAGTGTTCTCAGATGTYGTAATAAAGTCAGGTGTGAATCTTTTGGGCTGGTTTATACTGCAATAACAATCCCCCCCCCTCAGAAAACAAACAAAAAAAACCCAAAAGAATTTTCTTCTTTTTGCATTTCATTTTACATGTGTAGGATGTCTGTGCATTATGTAGATGTTTGTCATCATCATACAGTTTGTTCAAATAACTGTAGTAAATCTACACCATGATTTTTAATGGAGGACAGTTATTCAATCTGCAGTTGGATGAACTAAGTATTTCTTATGCTTTTAGAGGATTATTTGTTGCTAGGCATAAACAGCAAATTCTAGTTTTCTRTGCACCTGTGGCCTTCAACTAAGAAAAACTTTCTGAGCTTTGCTTCTGAAATCTTCTTGCACATACCGTTTATTTTAAAAACTGATAAAAGACCAAACCAGGAAAAGAAATCTCCACAATATCTTAAGATGRTCTTGATTTGGTTTATTACTTCTGTTCCAACACAGAAAGGACCTCACGAAGCTTTCAAAAATTGTGGTTGCATAAGATAGTTTTACTRAAAGCTGATTAATATGGCTGGGGAGAATGTCAGCGTTTTTGCAGAATGCGTGAATGACATTAAAGAGCATCCAAATAGTCAGATTATGAAAAGAGTTCTTCAATTTTTATTAAGAAATTTGGACCCTCTGCATATTTTTACATGGAAGCATATAAAAAAAGTGTACTTGAACTTCTAAAGTATCAGTCTGTAGGGATCTTGGTTTCTCCTTTTGATATTTTTCTGAACAGTTATGCAGTCCAGAGCAGAGTGTCTTTTTTTTTTTTTTTTTTTTTTTTTTTTTTTTATTTTTTTTTTTTTTTTTTTTTTTTTTTTTTTTTTTTTTTTTTTTTTTTTTGTGTTTATTTTGATTGTTTGTTTGGTGACGATGCTTTTTTGTTAGTTTGGGATTTCTGTTTTTTCTTCTTGTTGTTAAATGATACCTTTGGTCCTGGGTAGACTAAAGGGACTGATTGGTGTCATTTTGTAGACATAGCAAAAAAAGTAGCAGAAAAATGTACAGTTTATAAGAACATGCCATRCTTACAAACTGTTACAGTGTAATGCTTGTTGGATGTGTTATAAATGACTCAGTTGTTGGAAGCATCGATAYCAGTGAGTCGTGATGAGATCATGAAGAAGAGCAAAAAAGAAAGTTGTATGATTAAACTAAGGTATAGAGAAATACTTTTTTCCTGAATATGAGCTTCCCTCACAACAAACAGTCTGAAACTCAAGACAGGTAGGGCAGGTCATTTTATAGAGTTACTTTTCAAGACAAGGCACTTTAGAATTTAGTGGTATTACCTTAGGATTCCTGGCAAACTAGAAGGTTCTACATACGAGGGTATGCAAGTATATATACAAATTTTAGCTACTTTTAAAAAGCTTACCATGAGCCTTGTAAGCCTGATTATTTTCTGGCATAAATACGACTGGATAAGGAGTGAATTTGTTTTGCATAGGCATGTGCTTACCTGATCATTTGGATTATAAGAAAAGTATTCTCCCCTTCTGGATTGAGTTTATTTGGAGCAAAGAGACTTTTGAAGCATGTCTGACTCCTTTATTTATTTTTTTTCTTTTTCAGTAGAATTCAAAATATTCTTACTTGATTTAAAATGAAAATTCAGTTAATTGTTTTCATATGAGGTCAATAGCCAGTACTAGTAACAGTGTAAGAAAAAGTGTATTTATCAATGGAAAACTGTCACTTAAATACCTTGAAATCAGTGCATATTTCTCAGTAGTGGCATAATTACAAAGTAGGAGCCTTTCATACTGTGCAAAACTTTTATGTTCAGTTGCATGGAACAATGTGAGTTGCTTCAGAGCTGGACAACKTCTAATGGATTTGATGATCTTAAAGGTCTTTTCAAACATAAAGATATGAAAAATCTTGCCTAACCAGCTGCCTGTGTTTTTGTTTAGTTCATGTGAATCTGCATTTATCACTGTTGCTGTGATAAAAATATTTTTTTTTTTATTTTTTAGCATGAGTTAAACTCTGGAGAAAAAATATCAATGACTTGAGTTTCTAACAATACAGTGTCCACTTTACAGGAAGTACCTATACATTTACATGTTTTGATATATCAAMATATGTAGTTATACTATGCCCACACTGAGAATATTTACCTTTTAATTACTTGTAAATGCATGTCAGTTGGGCACGATTGCTCCAAGAGACGGTTTGTAAATCTTACCAATTTGGAAAGCTCAAAATTAGCTCTCCAGCTCTTATTAAAATTAAACTCTGAATTTGCTGACTAAAAGCCACATGCCGTGTAAAAATCCTGGGCCATCCATTTGATCTATGCACACGTTCAGATGCCAGGCATTTACTAGTTCATTTAGATGTGTGTAAATCAGTTTGTCGTGCATTCTGCTTTAAATTTTATTTGATCAAGCATGTATTAATCAGGTAATACTAAGTTTATTGATTTATATTTTGGCCACACATACACAACCTTGTACTCTTTAGTAATTGCTATAATTTTATCAGRGGCACAGATCCCAGTAGTAGTCACCTATCAAATATTTTTTGTTTATTGTTTGGGTTTTCTTCCTCATGTTTGAGATGGTTCTGTAAATGAACAGCGACAAACTTGAGCCAATTAATTATGAATCAATGCAATGCAGATTATTTTGTGGTCAATTCTAGATATTGGTTGAATATTTTAAAATTCAGACTTAAGCTAGGGATCTATTACAGGTTTAAATCACTGTGATGATGCTTTTATTTTCTTGTTTTTAATGTTATGCAGTAGCTTGCTCCCCAGTTAATTTCTTTGTGATCTCAAGAACTTGAAATTTGCTGTAAAGACATTGGTTTGTGTCTGTCAGCATCATTCTGTGCCCCTTAGACTGTGCTTCAAAGTAAAACACACAAGAACTCTTAGTATTGGCTTGCCACGACAGAGGAATCAATTTCATACAATTGGTAGAAGGTCTTTGGACTCCACAGTTCCCACTCTGTGGTTTGGTGATCATCACTGCAGTTTAGGCTGCTTGTAAAGGATTGACTTGCTTCAAAGTGGATGTTTTATTGGAAATCTCCAAAACACTTTCTCATTTAAGGCAGTTCAGGTAGCTCTCTCCTCCTTTATTCAATATCTGTCCCTTTTCCCCCTCCTTTTCTCCCTTTATGCTGGATATGGGAAAGATTACTCCTGAGTTCTACTCCTGCCCCTGCTCCTTTCTACCCCTCCTCWTTATGCACCTTCATTTTAGTTTAATCTCTGATTGTCATTGAAGTARCAGCATATGTTAAAATCAAATCAGATTTTTCTTACAAGCATAATATTTCCTAATATTCTTTCCTGCTGTTTTGTTCTCAGACTGTCTAGCTAGTGACTCATGTTTCTGTGTTCCAAATGCCTACCGAGACACTRACATTTCTTGATGCAGATCATCAAGGCACAATTGATATATATCTGTACAAAATTATCCAACCTAATTCTGCCTTATTCAGGAGGGCAGTTAATAATTATCTCCAAGTCTCTGGGGTCATGCCTGCAKGTGTTTTTTTCTTTCTTCAACTTGTACCTGAATAAGCCATACATACCAAGTTTCATTGACTGGRTGGGAACCGAGAGCAGCGAGTTCTGAGAGTTCTTGCACTGCATTGTTGTCACCCAGGCTGCATCCACAGTCCAGTAGGAGATTTCATTGAGAGAAATTGCCTTTTCCACTCCTACCATCCATACTGGTTAACAGGCAGCAGCTATGCTGCTTCTTATAAATTCTTAATGAAATTATTTTTTTTCATACCTCCTGTTCCAAAAAAATCCTTATTTTAAAAAAAAAAATTGTATCTCATGGGCGGTCCTACTCATCTGGTGAAAACATGAAGAAATAGCCTGCAATAACAGCAGAAAAGGAATTGTAGAGGCTTCCACTGGTTTAAAAGTTTGGGCTGTACTGAAACACACAGGGACCGTAAAAGATGAAGCAGTTCCTGTTGATTTTGATTGATTTTGATAGTTTTAAAATATAAGGGTTTGCATCAGCTTTTTATATTTTTGGTAAAGATTTTAATCTATATTTTTGATTACTTTGAGAAAAACATCATTAAAGAGCAACTACCCAGACAGTGCAAACAAGAAGGCATTGAAGTGTATCTTCTGGCCAATTTGGTGTTTTGCTCTAGGTTGTTTAACCAGACTATATTGAAATCTTTTCATAAYATTGTCTGGTGTAATAACCTTGGTATAACTTCTTTTCATGCTTCTTAAGTTCTTGAGCTCATTATCGTCATCTTTTGCCTTCATTGKAATAGATTAGTAAGAGCAGTCCTGTCCTTCTCTCATCTAAATAATGATCATTGTCACAGTCCTGTCTGAAATATGTTCCCATGTGTTTTTCATTCCTCTGTTGGGTCTCACTGAAATATGGCATGTTTTTTTCTTTAGCTTTCAAGATCTGTTCAGTCTTAGGTTACTCTCTGTGAAATCTTTCCAGGACTGTATGGTAACTGACATCTCACGTAGAGTGTTGATTTTCATTAGCTCCTTATTGACTTGTCTGAGACARTCTGTTCTATGAGCGTCTCACAAAGCTGTCATTAATTTTTTAGAATGTCTTTTAATTCTGCTTTGGTCCACAGGAAAAATAGCTCCCTAAAACAGGGTGGGGGAAGGAAACAAGTCTTTAGGTTCCCCACAATGAGACTTCTGTCTATCATGATGACTAGTATTTCTCACCATTTCCTTGTAATCCTCATTAGTGTCTCTGTGCTTTGAGGTTTCAGTTGTAGATGGTTAGAGGTTTGTTTTTGGGTCTGTACGGTCCTGGCTTTCTTCTAGGGCTGTGGAAGAAATCCTTTCCTAGAAAATCATTAAGGCACTTTTTCTAAAGTATTTTTTTTCCTTTTTGGAGACATTGTGAGTCTCATTTCTATGTTGTACCAGAAGGGCTTCCCTGAGGTATGGAAGTAGGTTGTAGGTGTGGAGAAATAACTTGTAGGTTGTAGGTGTGGAGAAATAACCATCCCTTAGCTGATGGGTGTAAATAATCAGGAATTGTCAACCCACTGATAAAGTCATCTGGAACATATTAAAAAAAAAATTGCAAGCAGACAAAAGCTTCTAGCAGACGAGAGTGAAAAGAGCTTTCAGGTGATTACTGCTTCAAAAAAAAAAAAGTTATGAATTGTGGCTCTGGTTACTAGGACAGGAGAAGAAATTGAATCCTAAGTGGTTTATCTCATMGAAGCTGGCAAATACCATGACCATATACATAAGCAAGTTTTGTGTSTCCTTTTACTGCAAGTCCTCTAAATTACTTTTTGTTGCTGGCTGATTTAATAATATAATAAGTTTTGTTGGCATTGTTGTCAGCTCAATGGAACAACTTTTTATTTGTGACCAGTTTAAATATGAAGTACATCTAAGAGCAGAAAGGATTCTGAAGGCATAATTTAATCTCATCAAAATTARATTGTAATGAAGACATAAAAGCTAACTTACTTTTTTGTTTACTGTTGTTTGTACATTGCTAAGGTTGCTGAAACATTACCTCAGTGTTCCTACAAGATACATTTTGCCTAATTCTGTAGSAAGTAAAACCATTTTTTCTGAATATTTTTAATTTGAGAAAAAGGTCAAAATCAGACATGCCATCTGAACATCAAGACCTTCTGATGCTATTAACTAATAATTCACCTTGATGATACTAGTTAAGAATGCTTCTTGTTGGAAGAATACAGCTTAAATCAGAGAATCAGTCACATAAGAGGAAAAATGTTTCATATGTGAAAAAAATAATAGACAACTCTTTTTTTTATTTCTTCATTTAATTTTTTTAAKCTGGGAAAGTCTGTAATTTTTTCCTGAGTTCTGTTTAGTGACACATTTCAGGAGACATCAGTAGAACAATGAAACTGYGGCACTGTGTGCCACTAGTCTAAATAATATTCCAAATCCAAAGACAGTAGGATTTCTGAGAGAAGAGAGTATAATTTTGTTTTGGTGTATAACTGATTTTATAATCTGGTAAATGCAGCATACACGCTCTTTCATTTATTTTTGTAGGTAGCTAGCTCCCCCTCTCTTTTCTCTGTCTAGTTTAGAACAGTCAGATTTTATCCTKTTATATTGATTGTTTATTTGATATAGCTCTATCTGTCCCAGTTATCTGAAATGATTAAAAAAAAAAAAAAGGAATGAAACTCCAGAATGCTGTAAGGAGAAAAATATTATTTTTTAATCCAGAGAMGATATGGGTTTTCAGATACATCCCTTAAGGAAATAGTTCTCAAATCACATTGTAATGTGGTTTAAATGACATTTTCTCCAGGGTATTTTGATTATTAGTGTTGRAGAAAGGGTGAAAAGTGCAGTGGTTGTTGGAGAATATTAAAGGACATATTACTGCAAATCGATATTCACTTAAGTTATTTCCTTATCCAATCCAATCCATGATTGAGGGATGCTGGAGACAATAAAATGAACTAGATGCTAGATTCAACCAGCAGACCATTAGCAACTAGACAGAGAAGCTTTTCCTCCGATGGGAAAGAAGGCGAGGAGTTATATAGACAGTAGATTTTTATGAATTTGGTAAAAAATCATAATCGTAGTTAGTATTATAGTTTGCTAGATTAKAGAAACTGTTAAATGTAGTATAGAGAGTCAAAATCAGAAAAAAATTCTGTAATTTACCCGTCTTCAAATGTGGGGTTTGTTGTGTAGTTTTTAAAAATTTTTATTTTGGTATCTACTGTAGGTCTAGGACTGTAAATCCATACATGTGAGAGGTCATATATGCAAAACAAAATATTACCTCTGTGTGACTCTGGGGGTTAGATGGTTAAAGTTCTGTACAAAGAAATGTGGCATCAAATAGAAATTCACTCACTTAAAAGACATGCTGCAGGGTTTAATCTCATATCTTAATGAAATAAAATGAATTTTTTAACGGACCAGCAATAAAAGATGAGGTCAGTCAATAAAATACTTTTGCAGTCGTGATGGCAGCGAAGCAATAAATGCAATTGAACTTAAATAAGGGCAGGCTGTAGTGGAGAGAGCGTGTATACTAGAGGTGTATGGAACACAAGCAGACTGGAAAGGTAAACTCCCAGTTAGCCTTTTACACTAAAAAAACCCRATAAAATATTAAAGTTGAAAAACTGACTTCATGCTACGGTATTAATTTTTATAAGTGAATGCTTTAGAATTATTAAGGCCAAAAGTTTCAAAAAACCCTTCAAAGAAAGACATGATGGGGTATTGAGAAATTTCCTACTTCTCTACTGCAGGAGTCTTTTTCTCTGCTGTTGTATATTGTGCTCAGACTTTCCTTCCTCCTCTTCCCACCATTTATTTCTCTTTGGTGGTGTGGTTCTCCTGGCAGGTATGGAAATTCAGGAGGTCATGTGTGGTCTATCCCCCTTTCCCAGGATGTGCAGAGGCAATGAATAAGTCATTAGCTGGGTTTGTTCACTTAATGATCAGCAATTAGCAATTGGCTCCTAATGCTTCTGGTTGAGCTCAGAGTCAGCATTTCCTGAACTATGGGGTTTTACAATACCCGTTTTGGTGTTATCCTAAAATCAAGGTGGTCTCTGCAAAGAATTCCTCTTCCTATATTTGTATTCTGGTCTGTTCCGTGAGGGAAGATGGGAGATGGGTGTTCTGGGCTGGATGTGTAAGGCCACAGGAACCTCCTGGCAAATAACAAATAAGCAAGTAAAACTTAAATGCATGAAATACAAAGTGGTGTGTCTAAGGGGTGATATATCTCCAAGTATGTACACATACATATATATATATATATAAAGTGGTAGTTCAGTTGTAAATGGTAACATAAAAATGCGAGTTKCTAGCAAGATGATTCAGCACACTTAACATTTCTCATCCACGTCCATGTGTGTTTCTTTAAAATACCATTTCTTAAAAATAATTCTGCAGGTTATTTGCACAGAAGCTGGTGACAGAGGCATTTGAGGCAAGGCAATGTTGGGGAAGATGGGGATGGGAAGGGATGAGGGTGGTGGGGTCAAATTCCCATTGCATTAGCTGYTTGTGTTACACATGGGCAGGTCTGTACCACTGCTGAGCAACAGGAGCTTGCACAGAAATGTGGACATCAGCATTTTAATGTAGACATGGAAGAAACTAATAGGATTTGGTGATTCATTATTAAAAACAATTCCATTCAAAAGAGGAAAGTGCTTTGKTTTTAGGGCCTTAAAGGTAAAACCTTATATTCTTCCTAGTCTGAGTCGTTAGTTTTCAAATTAGACCCTGAACTTACTGGAGATAGCTCACTAGGAGGTGATCTTTCTTTAATCCAGGCCTGTTTACTAATTTTGTGTGCATATTGTTTGCCATTGTACCTCCTCTCTGTCTTTGCTTCTCCGTTACTGAAACTGTTTCTCAGTTTGGTGGAATTCCAATGTTTTGAAYGCTCATGTCAGTACAGCCATTTATTTTGTTGCTTTTATGCTAATTTTGTTATTTTTGAAGTATGGCAGCCTTCATTTTTTTTTGTATTACACAATTTTTTTTTATTTTAATGTAGAGGTTTTAAGTATATCTGGATTGTTTTCTTATAAAAAACTCTTTACTTGAAATCGGAACTTTCTACTAAGTCACTGTTCTTGCTTATGTTTGTGTAGGGGAAAATGCAGTGTTGCACTTCTGAATGAGACAGAATCTGTGCTGTCATACCTGGAGAAAGAGGTAATATGTGATTTCTATGGAAKTAAATATTGGGATGGGTTTATTTTTCTTTTACAGCTTTGTTTTTAATAAATGGGCAAACAATACTTYGACAATCTTATCTTGGATGATAGGTTAGAAAAATAGTGTTGTTCAAAACACTGAAAAATATTATTGGATAAAAATTTTAATTGACACTCTTAAATGATAGGSTTATTATGAATCTGTTTGTATTTAGAAAATAATTAATTTGAAGTAATTAATATGTTATCTTACAGAAGAAAAATAKAGAGATGTTTTCCTATAGCGGGTACTGAAAGGAGAATTTACATGCTGCTTTTTTTTTCCTCCTTATTTGCTCCGCTTTCTCTTTTAATTAATGGAAAGTATCCCTTCACCTTCCTCTGGAAGGTGTTTAGGATGCTTAGCTTTACCAGAGAGGARGAAAATTCTCCAAGAATTTGGAAGATAACTATTGCAAAATTCGTTTAAAATAAACATATTTTTCTTTGGAATSTATTAATATAATGTCACAAAGACAGTGTTTTCTAACTGAAATTAGCATSTCTTTAAATATCTACACCAAACCATTGATAATCAATAAAAATATTTGTGAAAGCAGGGCTTGGCCTATACTTCATGTGACTATACCACATTTGCCAATACTGTCTTAGTGCCTCAAAAGAGTTTACGCAGACAGTGTTTAATTTTTTTGAGACCAATTTATAATGGAAAGTCAGTATGGTAGAGACACTTTAGATTGAAAACATGTTAAATTCAGAAAGCAGTTAATGTTAATTCTCTTCAAATCCACTGATATATTTTTGTGTATGAATCTTTTCATTATTGCTCTGTTCTGAAGCAAGTCCAAACAATGAAAGAAGTTTCAATTGGCCTTTTGAAAGTACCCATGAAACATCATGATATGAAACAACATATTATGTAAAACAAAGATTTATGTACCAAATCTGTGTTCTGTAAAGTAYACAAATTTCTAAATGGAAGGTGTTATAAGTTTGCAAACCTAATTTTAAAAATTATTATGGTGTTGCAAATGTGTCTTTCTTTTTTAGGATGCTTTTTTTTATTCATTGGTATATGATCCATCGCTGAAAACGCTATTAGCAGACAAGGGAGAAATCAGAGTGGGGCCTAGATATCAAGCAGATGTGCCAGACATGCTTGTGGAAGGTAAATAAATGATCTTTGATTAGTGAAAAAAGTCCTCATCTTGCATTATTGCTCATGCTGACTTTGTGCACTAAGGTACATAGAGGCAGAGAAAGTAAGATGATAGGTCTGAGAAAATTAATGAACACCAGTAGGTATTATGGAGAAAGAAAGGATACTTGAATAGCTGCTGAAAATATGTCCATTTTCAGTCTGTTTGTACTGCAATTTAGGCATTTGGTTTTTTTTTTTTGTGTAATTGTATGGTCTGGTTAGTTATTTCATACAGGCTTCATGGAGAGAAAATGTTAAGGACCAACCCATTTTGTAAAATAATAACAATGTAGTACAACAAGTGAAAAATGTATTTCTTCTTTCCCTTTTAAAATGAACAATGCATAGAGAATTCATGTCTTTGTATCATTTTATTTTMAAATATTGTCTTTCTTTAAAGCATCTTGTCTGTTTTGTAGCAGGATTGAAATATTTCTAGTCTTTGCATAGCTTTAAAATCACTGATATTTTTCTATTTTATGTATAATCTAGCACAACCACCTATGCCTTAGTCTTTTGCTACATGGAAACTATTATTTTAAACAAGATTTCAAATATTTATTTAATGCTTAGATGATACTTAAGAAGAATGAGTAGCTGTGTCTTGTTATGTTTGCAATTGTATTTACYCATTAAATTTAAAAAAAAAWTTCCTTGGAAGTATCTAGGTAGATACAGATGGTAATTATTTTTTAATATGAAAGGATAATGTGAAAAGAACATCYCTTGCAGGAGGTCCAAGAGGTTCTGAATGCTCCAAATATATATGTATTTGTAACCTTAAGTGTTGTGTTTTCTATTCATCATGATGGGCTTTTTTTTTTTTTTTCTGCTATGCTTTTTGTTTTGCAGAAAAGCCCCCATTATTTCTAATTACTACAGAGCTTACTTAATAAATGTATAAAACTAAAASAAGCCGAATTTGATTTCTGGCAAGTGGCAGATTATTTTACAATGAATGCTGTTTAACTGATTACCTACATTATTATTCTGACTTTTCTTTTCATAACCAGAAATAAACTACAGGAAGTCAGATTTGTTTACAAGGTGCTCAGATTTGTTTCAGAACGGGTTTATGAATAGACTTTATGATCCATTGCTATTCTTGCTGTAAAATGTACCTGCCACAGGGAAAAAAATATTCCTGTAGGCATTCATATRCTCAAGAGGAAAGCTTGCCAGAGGATTAATGTGCAAATGGCTGTCTCAATGGGTGGGAGGTAGGTGGGAAGTACTGATGGGATTCCCAAGTACCTGGCTGAACTGTAGGCTTTTCAGGATAAGCTAGGGTTGTCTGCCAGGCAGGAAGTCTTTTCCCTGTGAATTCTTCTTACTTAAATTACTAAAGACAGAGGTTAATTATGAAATAGTGATTATTACATATAAAGTAAACTTTTTCCTGTTCAAATTTTGCTTATTTGATTTTTTTCTAAAGTTAAATTCCATATTAATTTAAACTACCGTTACCAATTTCTTCTGGAGCTTAATATTCTGAGTTAAATCCTTGATTTGGTTAAAATGAGTAGAAGACCTCTCTCTGACATCATGAAGACAGGATTTCACTGTGTGTTACAGTCCTCTTTTTCTCACACTCCACTAACCCCCAAATGCAATAAATGGTGCAGTCTTCTTGCTRTCTTTAGTAGGAAACAATAATTTATCAAAGCTGAGAAGCACAAAGATGCCTGCAAACCAAGGATCTGTTGGTACATGGAGTACTCGMGCAGTTTAGTTGGATTAATCTACTTTTATTTCAAGTGGCTAGTGGAAAAAGAAGAGTTTGGTTTTGGGAGGATAAAAATATCTGAATTATGGTAGTTTTGACTGATTTTTTTCTAAATGTTTCCATAGCCCTCTGACCTCCAAGGGAAAACAAAAGATGAATCAGCTGTTGCTGTGTCTTTATGTAAACTGACAGCCTGGAAGTTAATCCATTCACTGTCAAGCCTTTTCTTTAATGAAAACAAATATAAACAATGTTTAAAATCAATAGAATAATTGTATTTGAAAAATAAGGAATTYTGTGAAGATTTTTAGTCTTTAGATAAATTTTTCAGCCTGTATTAAAAGTTGCTAGTGATCTCTATCTCCAAATTTTTATGATCTAATGTGTAACTCTTTAAAAGTTTAGGGTAATCACCTGAAATTTAAAGAGAGAATTTAGACAATATCATGTCAGTTAGGAAAAATCAGTCTTTATACCATCTAATAATATAATTGTAAAATAAAATGAAAAGCATTACTGAATTTGTTGACACATAAAATTTGTCTCTTAATGTAAAGGAAGAATGCCTTTTTGAAGGTGGTTGGTAGGAATATTTTATATTTACAGGAAATCCCCAAAACCATTAAAACAGTAAAACTAGACAAATAGAAAGTTCACACACCATTAATTGTTTTATTTTCAAAGTTATTGGCATATAAATCTAATTCAAATGACGAAAGACATGCCAGTTCAGATTAGCTTTCAGAAGACCAGACAGAACATGGCTGAAAAGTAAAAAGATGTCTCGAGAAACATGAAAATAATTTGTTTGGAAAGGTACTGATATATTTYAGCATATTCAAAATTCAAATTGCTTTCACTTTCTCCGTAGTGTGATAACTTACCTTCTATCAATGAACAATGTGGGGTGTTTTTTTTTTTATTTTTGGTGTTTATTGGAGAGCTATGTGCGGTTTTTTTGTAGGAATAGATTTTTTTTTCCTTTGCATTGATGTTGCCGTTTTTGTATCCTTGAGTAAAACGTACTGCAAAAGCAGATGGTTAGGTCAAACTTTGGATAATGCAGCATATCTGCTTCTTCCTGTCCCAGGGGTGTATTGTATAAATTTATGTTTCTCTTTAATTTTTGAAATGAAAAGAACATCTGCTTTACAAAGTCTGAAAGGTTTATTAATATCAAGATGCATACTAAAGTATTCCAGATTCCACTGTTTTCTATTTTTCCACTTTAAGTTACATTGAATCATAAATCCTTTACACAATGGCAGTAAACAAATATAAGCAAAAGTTTAAATTTGGTTGAAAATGTGTAAGCCTTGTAAATCTATGCCACTTTTGTTTGTAATGTTTAGCTAAATTGCTTAGATCACACATTTAGTGAAGACTGTAACTTTGGAGAAAGACCAGAGCAGATTTCTTTCCACGGTCTCTTCCGACTTTTGTTATCACCATTCTTGGGAGTAAAAGTTGTCAGATTTGAATGATGTTATGGTTGTGTGAAGTCTTTTGTCCCCCCAGTGCCAAGTGTTGCAGTCTGTCTACTCTAGTTTGAAGATTTGTAGAGTCTTTTTAGTTGCTTTTAATACACTGGAAGACAGGAGACTCTTCTGCAGCGTTGGCTCAGATTCTGGCTAGTAGGATACTGCAGAAGGTCCTTTCTTTGTTTTAACAACACATTCTCTGGTGGCTTATTCTGTATGACAGGATATAGCAGTTTTCACATCTGTTTCCAGCATGAGGTAACATTTTTCTCCTCTGTGCAAAACARAATAAAAAGGTTTGTCTCTGAGAATCAAAAGCATGAATTTGGACAAGGAGTATCTCGTTTCAAGCATCCCAACTCCACAGTACAGGSGCAAGGTATCTGATTCTCTGCATGCAATGGCCAGAAGCTGCTGTCTGGTGCATTCACCTACTGTGTTTCATCAACAGATTATAAATTACATCCCAACTAAGTTCAATAAAYAAAGCTAAAGACCCTAAACAAGCAAGAATAAAACCCTATACAGTGTTGCTTTGGGCAAGTCATTATTATTGTTGTTACTTGGTTACAAGRCATACTTTTATAAATTGCTCTGAATATGATCAAATTATTGTCACCTTTAGCTAACATATTTTCTTTAGCTGTGTTTTGTGTATGGGAAGATTCACACAGGCAAAGCAGCTTAGATACTTGGTAGACTTTTTATGTAACACTGATTCTTACTTACTAACATTGATTTTCACAGCTTTAAAATCCAAATGTTTTTTTAATTCTGCCATTTCAACCAGTGTGGCTCAGGCAGGGGAACTACTGATGCAGATTGTTTTACATGATTGGCTAAAAAACAGAATGAGAGAGAGAAAAGTGCCGGCATGGCATTAGGGATACAGTTTATGAAGTAGGATAATGCTTAAGAATGGGAGAAACTGGGAAATTTTTGGCTCTGTAGGATTTCATCTAATGCATTGTTCTTCCTGTCACAGGGCGCTGCTCTTTCTGCCTCATGCATGCCATCATAGGCCTGATTGCAGCTGTCACAAAATGTAAATGTGTTTGCACAAAATAAAATGCATGACAGCTTAGCTAAACAAATACAACTGAAGTCATGTTGCAAATTGGGAAGCCAACTTTTATAGTTTACAGTAATCTCATTGGCCAAATCAGTAATATCTTAAGTAACGCTTAATGTCTTTCATTCATGGTGTTGTGAATTGAGTGGAAAGGCTTCAACAAAGTCAAAACAGGTCAATARTTCTTTTTCTGTTTGTCAAAGCTCTACTAAAACTTCTGGAACAAAGGATAGTTTCTAAACAAATCTAACAAAAAACTTTATTGTGACTCCATTCAGGGCATGATTTGTAAGTCTAGTGAAACTACTTGCAGTGATTCTCTGGCAAAAATATCCAAACCAAACAACTGTATTTTCAAGGAAATTACTGCAATTTGGAATAACAATTTCCTATGATTTTTTAAGAAGTAATTTATCAAAATTAATTTTCTGTTGTTCCATTTGCTTTTGTGTACCAGGATCTGGTAGAAGAGTGCAGTGCTAGGCAATGTAACATGTTTAAGTGTTGAAATCAGCCTTTTCCAGAAAACAGCCCAGCAGCGTAGGAAGGACCATTCTGAATCAAACCAGCAGCTGTTTATCCATGCAAATCTTGTCACTTTGGTCTCTTGGTTTTCTCAAAACCTTTTTAAATCCTATTAGAAATCCAACAGGCGGTCACCTTGAGCTTCCTTGCGTCCCTCCGTGATCWTTTTGTAGCACTTCAGGAATTATATGAGGAGGGATTTTTCTTTATAAAAGGCCTGTTGTGTCTTTGTTGCAATTTTGACTAACTTGGCTAGTGTAGCTGTGAGCCTTGACTATGCTTAGTTCCCCTTTTTAGCTCACATTCCCTCCTTCACACTCTGGGTATAASACAAATGGATTTGTGTTCATGTGTCTCTTTTAGTAGCTATTGTATCCCTGAGCTCCTGTAGAAATCTTGAGAGGATGCTTGTCTAATCTCAAGTAATTTGTTCATACTGTACAGTTGTTCTGTAAACTTCCTACAGATGCTTCATTTTAAGGTATATATTGTAGATCTCATGATGCACATGAACCTCTCCACTTCTGTCCAGTTATCATAAATGCAGAAAATTAATTTTATTTCTCTTCCAACAATTAATTTGAATTTCCCTTATTTGCTTCCTTTTTAAATAGATCACATTGTCAGTCTCGGGCTCTTTGGTAGTTTATAGACTTTCGACTCTTTTGTTGGTCTGAGAGTACTTCAGTCATTTCAATGCCCTCTGACATTTGGACAATGTTGTAGCAAATAGGAGAATAAAAGAAGAGTGACAAGAAAAAAATAGACCCCACATCTAATCAATCACAAGTACAGTTTTCTCCCTTTGTGATGGGAGATGTCCTTAATTTTTTTTCTAGCTGAAGGAAAAATTATAGGGTATTCCTACTCTAAGGATTCTGAGTGCACAGTGACTCAGGTAGACCTTGCTGGGCAAAAGGGAAGCTTGTCAGAGAGAGAAATGGGATGGTGGATGCAGGAATGGTTTAGGTTGATATGGGAAATGAGTTCTCAGTTTCCCTGCAGAAGTGTCTGAAAGGAAACAACCATAAGGAGATTGACAAATATGATGTCAGTGATTGGAACGATTTGGTTTAAAGGCTTATCTGGAGAACTGGCTGCTAGTCCTAATTGAGTGTTGCCACCAGCAATGCCAGACTGTTTGCAAGTTCCTGTTTTRATAGCCTGGAGGGATGGTCTTAGAGTCACATGCTAATGGTCCCAGCCCAGTGCTGCTTATCTCTTGCATCTGGGTTCAAAAGGAGACCACAGTGTTCCAGGGAATTCTTTATGGAGCAGGGATCTGACACAATTGATTTCTCTCTGGGCATTTAAAGCAATACAAAGAATGTGGAGGTGGGCAAGGAAGAGGAGTTGCCCCCTGCTAAGACACACAGAAGAGGAATTAGCGTCTCTGAAATGGAGGAAGAAGCAGCCTGTATGAAAGATGTTCTGTTCAAAGCTTTTTTTTTTTTTCTTTTAAGAAATAAAATAGTAAACTAAAAGCCAGAGTCCCTCTTGCACACCTGAAAATACCCCCTGAGTGCATAGAAATAGCACTTGCTGTGCAGTTGGTTCCATTTTTGAAGCCAACATTGTTGGCTTCAATTAATGCAGTTCAAGTAAATGAGCACTTGATAAGAAGAAGGGGAGCAGTTGGGCAAGTTCAGGCTGTAAGTTTTGGATGACATACAGAGAAACTGTATTCAAAGTTTCTAATTTTTTTCTGTTTTGAAAAGGAATAAATTAATTTCTTTAAGGTTTCTAAGGTCTTGACTGTTTTTTGCTTCTTACTGCAACTCCAGAGCATTTTAATAGACCAGACGTACCAAATGGAAGCTATTAAACTCCGAGTTAAAGCCTTTTATTGTTTGGGAATATTGCAATTTCAGGATTTTAAGTTTAAACAGGGTTACAAATAAAGAGACAGATGAGAAATTCATCTACAATCTGTTTGGATTTTTAATATTATGAAAGTTCAAGATGCTTAGACTTGGTGTATTGTATTTTTTGGCTCTAGAAATGCTTCCCATATAACTAATTTTTTTTTCATTTAGTAAATGAAAAATATATCTTAGAATAGTGCAACTCAACTGTAATTTCATGAAAGGGATCTGTTACATTGTGGTACATAATGCTCTCATTTATTATATGAACCACTGCTGAATTTAAAAATCACTCATACAACCGGAGACCTGCACCAGTAACTTGAATGGTGCATCTGATTTTCTTGTCAAAAGTCTGGCTGTCAGATTATTTCTGTTAGTGTTGATGTAGTTGCAATGATTTAATTCTGTCATGAGAAGATAATAATTAGTCCTTTTTAAAATCCGTTGATATGAAGTATTTTTAGAAGGTTCTGTGTTAAAATATTTCASTTAAAAATTGGACAGCCAGACATTTTGAAGACAGATAATGTGTGTCTGTAAAAAATATCTGACAGGATAAACAAATATTGTTTTTTCAGAAAACATCGTCTGTAATTTCTTCAAGTGGTCACTTTTATGACAATTACTGGATATGAACTGGGTACCTTAGTAGGTAGTTCCTAGGACATAATTCAGAAAATATTGCCTTTTTTTTACTGAGTTTAATGTTTCTCAGATACTGTCTAAACTTTTTTTGTTTAAATGGCTTTAAATAATCATGAGGGCTGATGATTTTGAGGCCATGTTAATGTTTCCTTTGTGAGTGAAACAAATTGCCATTGCAAGAATAAATTAGTGGATTTAATGTAAAGCCAGTTAAGTATGATCAAAGGAAGAGTTGCTTTTTTTGTGCACATACAGAAGGTGACAACAGCAGCACCTTTAGGCTCTTCGATGAGCAGTATGTGAGGAAAAGATTTTAATGGAAAAAGCTGTCAACCATGAAGTTATTTTTGGTGGGGTTGAGGAACTAGTGTGTCTACTAGCTTGCATACCTCCCTTGTCCTATATGCAGCAAGCTGGGAGTTCACAGTCAGTGTCTCAAACCAGGTTTCCTGTTAATTCCAGATAACTGTATTGGGATCCAGAGAGCAGAAAGCAAAGCTCGAAGTCTGTAATAAAAAACACCTTTAGAGGCAAGGACAAAAGGAGATGTTAATGCCTAACTGAGGTYTGTTTCTAGATGCCTAGGAACCTTGTAGAAATTGATTTCACCAAGCTCAGTGTGAAATGCATTGAAATTTTATATTTTGACAGAACATCTGGTAAGTTAGCAGCAAAATAAATGCTAACTTCAAAATATTGGTCAGGATATGCCAGAAGGACAGCAATCCTGGTCCAGCTRTAAGATGGTGGCTTTCTATTTCAATGGATTTTTCAGAAGGAATGCGTGGAACAAAAGAGGTAACAAGCAGATTTAGGAGTTCCTATGTGTGGAAGCTGCAATAAAACACCAGGTATAACARGTATGATGGTGCTAACCCAGTAAGACTCACCTTTATGGTCAGAGTAGAAGGATCTTGCCTAGGCTTGATTCATCTCAGCTGCARAYRGATATCTCAAATAKATCAGATATTTAGATGAAATGAATCTCAACAAGTAATAAAATTCCTGYTTAYATMTGCTCAAATATATTTTGTTCTCCARTGGGGTTTCTTTTCGTTGCACTTTTGGCTTTGAGTTAACATGAAATTTACCATGAATGTCCCATGAAATGGTATAAAGTTTTTGTGTAATTTTGATCAAACTGGCCAAATACAGCCGTGGCGATTTTTGAGCTTCAGTTTTTAGATTGTTTGTAACTTCTCTGTTCAGAGAAGAGTTGGAAATTGTGCTGTTTATCCACTGGATTTTGTAGAAGCTGTTCAATAGTTGAAGCGAACTATGCAGGCTGTAATGCTTGGGGATAGTTGGTGTGAGTTTTTTCGGTCGTTCTTGTTTGTTGGTTGTTTGAATTTTTTTATCCCTGTCCTGAATTGTAAAGGCATGTCTGCTTTTCTCTAGTTCAATTTACGCTGGAGGTGAAGTCAGTCAAAGTTTTGGTCTTTGAAAAAAAAGGGCCCTGGTACCCTGCTGTCTTTAGCTTCTTAAGACKTGGGCTTTTGTTATCAGTGTTCTGTTTGTTCTGAGCCTCTTATTTTTCTACAGCTCGAAGGAAATTATTAAAGTAGGTGTCTTATTCCTGTGGTTGCAGTGCAGCATGAATGGTGTGTGCTGCATTGTTGGTGTGGAAAGTTGTGCGTGATTGCTGTCAGAAAGATGTTGTTGTTAATAATAGCTGTRGAACCTTGGCTGAGATTATTCGAATACTAAATGAGGTCTGTCARGTAGTCAGTGTTATGAAGGATACAGTTATTTATTGTGTGCTGTCTGTGTGCTTATTATCCCCCTGAGCACTCAAATCACTTTTCAAGCAGCARCATCTTAGTGTTTAATTGACTTTGCTGGTATTTTCTACCTCAGTAACTTTGCCTAAAAGGACTTATTGGAAGTTCAGATTTTTGTTTCTTTGCTCTTTTGCTGCAAGTCTGATTTTTCTTCTAARTTTATTCTGTAGAAGATGAAAAACAAATGGCAGATGCAGATGAAAYGTGGTGTTTTACATTTGAATAAGTCAAAATATATTTCATCCTTAACAAAAAGTTCTTCTCTAAATTGTTTTGTTTKCATTTATTCACATGAAAAGTCTTATTTCTCTTTAGAATGTTTAAGTCACATGGAATTTGCATATTTGTAACATTAAGGCTCTTTAAAGTCCAATGCAAGCCAAAACTGCAGAACCACAGAATTCATTTTAATTAAGTCAGGGTTTGGTGGTGGTTTATTTTTTTTTGTTTGGTTTTTTTGGGGGGTATTTTTTTTGTTTCCCTCCCTTTTGTTTTTGTGTGTGTGTGTGTTTTGTTTGTTCATTTGTTTGTTTTTTTTCAAGAATGTGTCTCTGCATTGTGCTGTCTCTTTTTTAAAAGCAAGTATTTTAACTATTATTAATATTTATATGTAGTACAGTACTGTTATTATTTACACTCASAATAACTTTCACTATGCTTCTCTGAAAACTCTACTACCTCATGTGTTGTTATTTCAGGAATTTCAGAAAAAACTGAAAACAGTTCTGCAGGGTTTTGAGAAGGAGCCTTATTTATTCCTTCCTTCCTTCCAGCATTGGGTATTTCCATAAACCAGCTGTTTTTGATACAACATTATGTAGAAGTTGGTCATTGATACATGGTTACAATTCAGTTTATTCTGAGCTCAAGTGTAATTCTTTCTCTTGATTTTTAGGAATTTAGAACATGATGAATTAAAGCTCTTTTGATAATCAGTGATTAAATTATAAGAACAGTAAAGCTGAACACTGTGAGAATTTTAAGGTCATAGGAGGCAGTTCTATTTTAAAAGGGATTTTTCAAGTGAAGAATGACTAAAAATTTTTTATTAATTCAAACTCTAAAGAACAGATGGTGATTGAACTATGCATGTTCTATTGGCTTTAAAAATGCCCAGTAGCAGTTTAAATGTTTGTAGACAAGTAACAGGCCTACGTTGTGTGATGTCTTTCATTAGTATTTGTATCCTCTATATGTAGCCTGTGTTTCACTTCTAATTCTAGTCYTTATACATTTCATATGTTCATAAATTTTTACCATGAGATTTGTGTAAACCTAYAACTCCTTCTCTTAATAACTGAAATATGGATCATATAGGCAATCCATATAGGCAATCTTAGGCAGAGGAGAGATTGTTTTGAAATTGAAAGGCAAGCAAATGATTTTTCTTTTTCCTATACTTTTCATCTAAACTTTCTCATGTTACTTTGACCACAGAAGTTATTTTCACATAACTCCATTATATTTTTTGAAGAGTTAAGTGTAAGTTTTTGAACATTTTGTCTGGATTATTCTTGATTATCTATACTGATGAGAATTGCAAATGATAAAAAAAAGGAGTAATAAGAATTTTATGCAGGATATGCTGACTATTTTAGTGAGGAACTAATGAGCTTTTCATCTAAGGACAAAGCTTAGATTTTACATTAGACAGACAGACTTAATGTCTGGAATTTTGTTCATGTACCATAACAGAAAATTTAATGTGATCCTATTTTTCTCCTCTGCAAGTGAGAGAGAATGTTTGCAAGCTGTTTAAATAGCAGCATGAGAATGTGGCTCATGAGCTGAAACCTCATTTTCACTGATTGGTTACCTATGTTTACAGTGATGGCACCCAAAGAGCACATGAAACTATGTTCAAAAAAACATTTAGGATTACCTGCTGATAGTATACTCTCTAAGAATTCAAGCAAAAACCTTCTGAATGCTTTATCTGCTAAAGAAATATCATTGTGTTGCCTGCTGAACTCATCTAGGGGTGGATAAGAACCAACAAGCTCCTCTCTTCCACATCCTTGCAATGTTAGCTAGGATAGAGATATTCCCATTTCACAAGCACAAAACTGACACACAGAGATGAAGATACTGAATTGGGTTCTTAGCTCTGTGCCAAGTATTAAGAATATGAGCCTCTACAAATTCCTCCATGTTTGTCTGCTTAGATGTCTGCTGAATCTGAGGAATTAACACACACATCAAAACTGGCTGATTTCAGGAGGTTGTATGAATAAATGAATTTGCTTACTAGGAAGAATTTTGTGTTTGGAACCCTTAGTTTGGTGTCCAGGTCTGTCCACGGATACTTCCACTGCCTTACTGTGACCAAAACCCCACAACTAAGGATTTTCTGTCCCATGGAATGAAAGATCCAGCAGCTGGTATCTCAGTTTGCATATCCTGAAAAGTGGATTCATTCAGAGAGCTGAGCACTGCAGGTGTTCAGTTTGCATGTTTGGATTGAATTGACAGCTGAATTACTTTTTGAGAAGGAGAATAAAAACGTATTTTGAAAAATAGTGCAAGTGAAGCAAAATACAGAAATACGACTTTATACATCCCAAGTGTGTTTAAAATTAGGTACCTCATCAACTGTTTGTCATTGGAAGTGGAATTTGTATTGTTTCATTGAAAAACATTTTTGAAATAAAACCTAACTTATAGATTCATATTTCAGTTTCTTAATAGCATATGATATTGCATATTGCAGTATTGTTATTAAATAGTGTTATATTGCAGTATTATTATTAATTCAAAGAATTGCGCTCTCAGAATCTGTTTATAGTTTATATTGGAAATTATTTTCTTTTAGTTGGATACAAAAAAACATAGAATCATGCTGAATCTGATGTGCTAGTTACCTTTGGGGTATTTATCTGCAGAAAGTGCAATCTTAAGGACTAAATAGTTCTTTAATTTTTTGTACCTCATCTTTAATACATTTGGTTTGCTTTGGTTTTGTAAATTTTTTCTTCCACGTTTTTTGTAGAGGGGCATATCATGCTTTCATTTGTTTAAAATGACTAACTGAAACACAAAACTTTTTAACTTGCCTTTTAAAGAAAAGTCTAACTTTTTTAAAATTAGAAGAGAGCCATGAGAAATAATAGATGGGATGACTGATGAGGAGTAAACTAGAAATATTTCTGACCATCTACTTAYGTTTTCCAGTAAAATTAGTAATTGGGATTAGCCTGGCTATAGTAAAATTACAAGCAGTGATTAGAATAAGTTKGATATACTGGTCTGTCATACCAGCTGTTAAAAAAATTGCCTGGCACTTCTCAGAAGCTGTAATTGGTATGCTGATGCTGGTAAGGGAAGGTGATGCTTTTAAAATGGAAYTTCTCAGATGCACTGAAAATGTTGAAAGTAAAACTCCTTTGTGGTCTGGGTCTTGCAATATAACAAATTAATACTCAGAGAACTTTATAATCTGTTCGGTTTGGATGTCTTATACTTTGGTGTCCAGTTCAACAATATAGAAGATAAATGTTGATGTGCTAACAGAGAAGTTACATTTTAAAGTGGTTAGGCAYGTTAAAAATCCTATGGGATGTCGTACAGGCATGATCAGCTGAGGATCAACAGATAAAGCAAGTAAAACACAAAGGATTTATAATTAGTATTTTGAAAGACCTGTTTATTTTATATGATCCTTCTATACTGATGCTTTCAGCAAAGGCAAAGGAAGTTAACAAAATACTTGTTCCTGAAATGAACTTTTCAAAGATTTCTACAGCACTGCTTGACTGCCTCCATGGTTTGTTCTGTTGAAGTTACTTTTCCTCTTTAAGTGAATCTATCCACTAAGTAGCTTTTTAAAGTGTAGTTCGGCAGACACCACTTATTTTCTGGAAACATCTGTCTACCATTGTTGTAGTGATATTTATTATTGCAATTATTATATGTGTTCAGATTATTTTGGTATAGATTTTCCATTGCTTGTATCTTATTTATGTCTAGTGCCATTATAAAATACTGCTTGGCAATATTTCAGACTCACCTTTTTCAAGAGTTACAACACGTTGTARTAGCAATTGTTTCATTACCTGTCATTGAAGTAAGAATTGTAGTATTGCAATTTTTTTGTTCTCTTGGCAAACTTGATTCGGAAGAGTGACATGTTTTGATTGAATACTGGGGCTGTGTTTGTGTGATGTTTTCTCTTTGTGAGAAGTATAATCGACCTGAGTGTTGTTATGATCTCCAGAATATGATGTCCTGAAACAGTTAACTAACATTAAAGATATTTGAAAACTATTAACAGATTGGAATGAAACACTAAGAGATTATTTATAAAATGGAGAACATCACCCACATTGTGTCTGTCACAGATGGAAGAAATGAATGTATTGACAGGTGTGCAATCGATGGAATAAGTTTATAGATCTAAAATYCTATCCAAGATGTCAGAAACTAACAGTTTGTCTCCAGTACTGGATGTGAATTAGCTTGAACAGAAGCTGCAGTCCYATTAGGCAGCCAATTCTTTATTGCCTGTGTATTGGAAGAAAGTAATTTACAGTGTTTTTCTGAGAATGTGACAGTGAAATTTGTTCCTGAAACATTAACAGACAGCATGGTACAGTTTTAACTTGTGTGTTTGCTAGGGATAAATATATATCACATTTTAATTTCCTTCCAGAGTCAATGTGCTAGAGAACTCACCATATCTGATGTGATTTCAGAAGAGCCAGTGCTTGGTTTGCAGTCTGCTTGCAGACTTTGAAGTGTATGGGTTATTTCACGTCATGATAATACTGTGAATGTTCAGACTGGCTGTTTTCATTAARTCATAAGAAATAGCACAGACTAAAGTGATCTTCTGTGTCATCAGAGAGGTACCTACACAGCCTAGATTTTCAAAAGGGAGTGAAATGGCTGTATCTGAAAACAGGTTTTTATTGCCGTAGTAGCTTGTAAAAGTCAGAGAAAAGTACTGGCAACCAGGTRAACATTAGTGATTTTCACATGTTTGCTGAGGGAAGAATGCACTCCTATTCTAAAACAGCAAGGAAAGAYAGTGATTCTGACTTTGCTCTTATCATCTCTTGTGGCCACAAATGTGTTGGCTACATCCCACAGGTAAATCTTCTTGTACTGGTAGAATATGTGGTGCTTCCTCCATCAGCCTCTGAAATGTTTCTTGTTTACAGAAGTTATTGGTTATTAAAAATCTAGGCTTCCTTATGAATGTGAATCCTTGTACCAAATTCACAGTTCACTGTTATTCCATGCAGTCCAAATGCCATCYTTGTGTAACAGTGAATGTAGTGCAAATTGCATTTTGGAAACCACCTCCATTGTTTCAGCCATGTGCGTGYACACAGATTATGCTGTTCAGCCAAATGAAGCTGGGAAATGATGATGTATAGAGTCACCTTCTTATGGTGTAGCCTTGTGTATTGGTTTATAAAAGGATAGAACTAGTCAATGTACACAGCCATTTTAATAGTATGATTTAGATTAACAGTACCGGTAATGTAATGGCTGAAGAGGTAAAAAAACGTTTAAATAGAGTAGAGAGCATTTTCGCATAATGATTTGTGTTTTGGGGGCATAGAATACAAATTGGATAGAACTTAATTGCTAAAGCTAGTTAACTGTAAAATTAATTTTAGTATGGCATAAGTGAAACAGTAACTTTGATACAGTAGACAAGCAATTTAAAGAAACTACTGGTTACTTAGGTTATTGTTTCAATTTTATAATTACATTGTATTAAGGTTAATTGATATTACACCTCCTAAGAATGTCTCCTTRAATTGAAATGATGATGTTAAAGGAAGATATTTATTTTGGTGATGCTGCATTATGGAACTGAAATGCTGATTGCTAAGTACTCAGTGTGTATGTCTATATGTTTGAAACTGTAYGATGTCTCTTTTAAACATAGTGCAAGGACTACACAAAACAAAATGTTGTGAGTAATAAGTGTTTTGTCCCATCTACCTTTTGACAGGAGAATTAGATGACAGAGAACAGGCAAAGCTGGAAGTAAAAGTATGGGATCCAGATAGYCCCCTTACTGACCGTCAGATTGACCAATTTTTAGTTGTAGCACGGTAAGATTAAAATCCTCTCATTAAAAAATCCTTTTTCTGCTGACTGTTTATTCCCCTATATTGTGTTACTCATCTTGTTTGCCATTTTGTGAGCCCTTCTCTTTCCCACAGTTAGCTAAAGAGAAAATCAGACCATGATCCTTGGTATATTTATTGAAGGTAGCAATACAGAGAGAGAAAAAGAAAGTGAGTTTTGTGATAATGCTACACTCYTTGCATTTCAGCTTATAATAGAATTTTATTCTTTGAATGTAGATGTCAGTTTGCTTTCCCCTCGGAGTAAATTATTTCAGTGGTAATAATAATGAAGTCTTGTTTTACAGTACTTGGAATTTCATSGCATAAAGTAGAAGTTAAGAGTTGAAATAAAGGAAATGTTAACAAATTAAATGGTGCAGAACTTGCCACATCAGCTGAAAAATACGCGGTGCAATTGTTTTGAATGAATGTTGAAATAAAGTTTTGAATGTTTTTCATTAGTTAAAAAATCAGGTCAGTTTAATTTTATAAATTAATATGATTATGCAGATTTATGAGAGGAACATCAAAGTGCTTTGAATTAAGAAATACCTTTAAAAATTGTTTCTCTATTTGAAAAAAACCCTTCAAAAATCTGCAGGCTTCTTACTGAAGGACAATTCTACATTCATAGGATACAGTAGGTTTTGCYCTTGCTCTTKAATTCATACTTACAAAGGTACTGTTCTAATGATAACAGAAAACAGAGTTAACATGGTTTTTATCCTGAATAAGTCCATCTGSTGCATTTTCTGTAACCTGCTTGCAGAGTGTAATCTCAAATCTTCTTAAGCAAATAATCCTTTTACATGGGTTTTTGATTTTTTTTTCTTTCTCCCTTTTGAATGAAACATTTTCAAGAAGGAGGGAAAAAAACGTTACTCTGCATTTGACAGCTTATGTGTATGGTGATATGGGATGCTGAATTATTGCTTTACAGTTCAGGTGGTGACCCACTTGTTTTTCTCTTACTCTCCCACTTGGAATGTTGTATCCTTTCTATACAGTACTATTTTTTTTCTATACAGTACTAATTTTCAAGCAAGACAGAGGGGTTTAGGTGTTAACAAGTGTTGAGAAGGTCACMGTGTCTGGTAGATGCTCCACAGAAATCAGGAATCAGAACTACTTCTTCACTAGCAGTATAATACCCGGAGGTGTATGGGCAGACTAAATGTGGTGTGCCCTAAAAACAAAATCTGCATGAAGATTGTGAGTTTGGAAGAATTCATTCATTGCTTTTAAATACCACTACTCCCTGTCTTGCAGCCACTGTGGGGAGCTGAAATAGTATTCTGTGGAGCCAAAAATGATCCCAGAGGAGTGTAGCAGTAAACAGTTAGCTGGGAAGTGACAGAGAATAATTAAATATGTGAGGAAGAACATACCTTTCTCTTCCTGTTATTTAAGAGGTCCTTTGCAATGCTGTGCCCTGACAAAGACTGCAGTTTTTTCTGGTTAATTGTAACTATTCAAGGTCCTGTGATACTGGAATGGCCGTCTGTAATCAGGGGCTACTCAGGTGCAGCTTTTTGGATGTTCTTCCACAGAACTCCATTCATCTTTGGAAGCTGCTTTTCCACTGAAAAAAACTGTTTCCAAGCTCCATATTGTATTMACAGGATGCAAAATGGCATTTCTGTTGCACAAAGTGGCCTCTGARACAGGTTTGCACCAGTTTCTCAGAAAATAGTTCTGTGATGATTTGGTGGCAGCTTTCAGTTCAGTATGTTTTGTGCAGGATTTTTGCTGGCCCATTATATAGGACCATTAAAAGCTGCTTGAGTACCAGTGGAGCTGGTATTATGATTTGGTGACCACTGCTTACAGACAGCTCTACTGTGCCCTAMCTGCAGTTCACTAGGCACTGGCTATGCCTGCTGGATTTCCAGTTGGAATGGTCTTTCTCTGACTAGGTTTAGTTCTGCAAGTTTAAAAATAYGACAAGAAGAATGTTTTCCTGAATAGCTTCCCAGGTGAGATTTTCCTTAAGTATGTGTATGCTATTGTGTTTGACATTTAAAAAGCTTTCTCAAGTGATCCCTTTTAGGTGCTACATCAAAGGAATTGAGTATTCTCATTTTTTTCAGTCTGATCTGGTTGAAAGAAGAGTTGCTTTTTCAATCATACAAGCAGCTTTGTTGTTTTTTTTAGAAGATGCTTAAATACTTTTTATTTGTGTTGCCCATTTGCCAGTATATTTATATTTTACCTTGGGCTCATAGCTTTCCCAGTCTTCCAAGGTTTATTTACTGTCTCAGCAATGAGAASCCTTTTTTCTAGGTTTATATGCTTGGTCAGTCTGGGCCTCTCACTAAGCCCTGGTATGCTGGATAGAAAGGTACAATTTCCTGGATAGAAAGGTACAAGAGTATGCCTCTCCTGTCCAGAAATTAGACATAACTGTGCTGAAAAATCAGTGGAGATTTTGAAAAAAGCAGAAGGATGCAGAGCCTTGGCCGCTTCAAATAGCCTTGCTTGTCTTACAAATCTTGAAAGTACCTTATTGCTGCTACTGAAGTGTAATTTGGGTAAGGACTTTTGCTTGAACTAGCAAAAGTATCTGTTGGGAGAAGCTTGAGGCATCAGACTAATATATTCTGGGTTTGAGATGTTTCTTGGGTAATGTTTGTGCTGTGGCAATGAACAGTCCAACAACAATTTCTACTCCATTCAAATAAGATACAATTTCATCAACCAGTTTTTCTTCTGTCTTACATACTGGCAATGTTTCTTTGTCTGCTAGCTCCAAGGCACAGGAGTTTGGGAAGCTGCAACAGCCATTTAGATCTGTCCACATTAGCAAATAGTTGAATAGAAAAGTAGAAGTGGATTTGTAGAATTGAAATGTTTGGTGCKGAGRGCTTARTGTCCAMACTGCACATTTTGASCAGTTTTATTTTTAGTTATAACTCYAATCATGTCCTGTGAACTAAATCTATGAATATGTGGAACTACTTAGAACAGAAACCCCGTTTGTATGCTGTGAGATACTTTTTGTTGTAGTATGCAGTAGATTAAAAATGCTGGGGACAGCGGCCTGGAACTCCGTTCCTAATTTGAATTGATATAGATGCACCTTGTTTCCTCCAGTCATCAGTCTCTTATAATTTCTGATATACAAGGAGTACTGAATTTCATTGACAGATCCTACGTCCTTTTCCTGATTCTGCCCCAAGTTGCACAGTGTTACCAAATTAAAGCCTTCCATTTGTCTGTATAGCATAATAGTCCTGTCTTTTTTTGGTTTGTCAGAGTAACAAATTATCCTGCCCARTCTCAAATGCAGTAGGAGGTGTGGGCTCTGGTCTGGTCTGGACAGATACTGAGAGCTCAAGAAATTACCCTTTTTTCTTTTTTTTTTTTTTAATTTTCTTTCTGTCTTCTAATTTGGTCTCTAATTTATTGCATGATACATTTTTGGTGCATTCTAGTTCTGTTTATGTGCTTTATGATTCAATGAAATCATTAAAAATGTAGTTCTTTTATTCTGCTTCATCTAACTACATTATCAACATAATCTTCTGGAAGGAATATATCTCTAAATGAAGCTATTTTACAGAAATTTGTGGTCTCAGCTTATTTCTAATTAAAGCAGGGTTTTAAAATCTAATTAAAATAGGTAGAAGCATTGCTTCTACCTTAACATTTTGTGCTTTGATTTCTATGACATTAAAATGGCATTACATACCTCTATCTAACATATTTCTCATAATTTGAATGCCTGCTTATTTTTTGATGTAAAATCATAAAATTTAGTTGTGTTAAACTAGAACTTGATCCTTTCTGTGTTGTTCCCACTTTTCCATTTTCTCAAGGACAGTGATTATATTAATTTTCTATTGGTTACTATTGATTTAGTTATAAGTGCTCATGGTATGTTGGTGTATTTGGAGATGTTCTATGACTGTATRTGTATTTGTTATTAATTTATCTTGTAGTGAAGAAGGGAACACAATGCAGCTTCATCTGGCAAGGTGTCTCATTATGCTCAGGAAACTAATACTCATTAACTGAGAACAATAAATAAAAACGTTTACAGGTGTAATCAAGCAGCAATGTTCTGTTCTTGTGAAACAATACATTGTAGTTAGTGGCAGTAGACAAAATTCCCAAAGCTCATAAATGAAAATAAATACATAAGAGGCATCAATTTTAATGGTTCAGTGTTACTATGCTTCTGGATTCTCTGGAGGTGGTGAGAARTAAAAGGAATTGGAGTTCATTAAAGAGGTAATTAAATTTAATGGCAGAATTGCAACATAAAATTATGCAGAAAAAATGGTGAAAAATCTTGATGCCAATGCTGCACTCACAAAACTAGATGTTTGCTAGCAAGGTGAATTACAGCACCTAATGGTAGGCAGATGRTTTGGCAATAAAAAAGGAAAATATGTTCACATCAAGTTTACCAGGCGTACCAAAAATTCTGTGTTTCTGCCTGTCTGTCATGCCTGGCTARTATGTTTATTCCTTTGTGTGTTTTGTATTACTGTACTTCTTGACCCAAATCAGTTTAGAAAGAACCAGTTCAGACTTGGAGATGAATTTATTTTTGTATATTTTTTTAATGAACTTTGATCTATTGCAGTGTAAAGAATAAATTTTTGTAGCAGAGAGTTTTCACAGACCTGCTTCTAGGGGGCTGTACATCTCCTCCTCTGTGACTGTGAAATTGCAGGATGGCGTACAGACACTGCCTTAAATAACATCCTGTGAATTAAACTACTTTTATCTATCAGGTTCTATTTCTGTTGAATAAGAAAGATTTCACATATGTTTCATTTCTATTCATGTGGTAATGAAAGTGAAGGTTGGTCGTAACATACATTTATATATCATGCCACTAACTTTGACTCTTTCAGGAAAATAGTAGTGGCAGGTGTCTTTTCATGTTTATCATGTCATTTCCCTTTGTGCTGTAAATATCTGAAATGATAATAATGAAGCATAGCACTGTGCAGTTGCTCAGAAATATAAAGAAAATGTGTCTTTTGTAATAGCATCATTTTACTTTGAATGTGTTCCGCAGGTCAGATTTTGCAAACTGAGTAATAAAAATCTCTGATGTATTTTTAGTTTTAAATAAATATTTTGTTACTTATATGTCTTCACTGAAGATTTTTTCTTCTTTCCAATATTTTAAATATCACAACACTCTCTTCTAAAGCAATGAGATTTATTTGCTGTTTGTAAAGTTCAGAGCAGTTTAAGGGGTTATCTTTTAGGACTGTTTCTAACTTACATGAAGAGCAACATTGGAGTAAAAAGAAGGAAAACAAAAGGCTTTCCTAATATATAGAAACTCACCAAAGATCACCTAATTGTTTTCCTCTGAAATATTAGCTCAGAGGTGAGGCATAGGACTCATTGATAGTTTGCAAGCATCTGTGGAAAATTGTGCATTTGCATATTCATGTATGCACAGATGTGGTTCACTTCAAACAGCTTTGTCCAGAGTATACTCACCAGTTCTCTGGTATCACTGAGAAAGACAAACCATGTAGAAAAATGAGCAATTTTAAAATAAACATCTTCAGATTAGAAAGGATGTATGTCCTAGGTGTATTTTCAAGAATACAAGGTAGAAGAAAATCAAGAGTTACTGGCCTGGATCCAGAACTTTCTGGATCTGATTTGAAGCCAGACTGCTGTTGCTACTGGGGAAAGCAGAGGCTATTTTTATTCTGACGTATAATTGCAGTGGTTCCAGATTTTCTTTGGTAAATAACAGCTCTTTTAAGAACTAGGTAGTGATGAGCCACTGAATCTTTGGAAGTTTGTTAGTACACTTTCTTGTGTTTACTGCTTTGTAATTTCATTGGCTACCACTAATACTCRTCTTACGCAAAATTTTGAACGATTTTTTCCTTTAATGTCTTAGACTTGAGCTATAAGAAATTTGGAGCAATGTATTTCCTGTGCTCAAAATCTAATCTGAAGTTTTGCCTGAATGAAGGGCACATGGGCACAGCAACCCCAGAGATCTCACTCAGGTTTTTTGGACAAAGACCTTGTTGAGCTTTGCTGGTTTTGTGGATTTATTCCATAATTGTAGATGCTGGCACTGGATGATATAATTTGTTTTGTTTTTACGGTTGTCAGCTGCAATCTGTTAYAAATCCTTGAGAGAACATTCTTGGTTCTGCTTTTTAAGATAGTTAAACCAAGGAAAACCTAATTAAGGTAACACTGGATCATTTAGTCTAACCCTTAAAGCTCTTATACCTGCTTGCTGATGCAGGCTGTGCAGAGAGTCATCTCCCTGCTAATAATAACAATTGTTTCTCTTGTCCATCTCTCTGCCATCAATGTAATTCATTGTCTGTGTGGCTTTTGGCTTTAGCTTATTTTGGAAAATGTGAGGACTGTTGGTTTCTGTTTGAAGTCTAAGTACTTTAATTACATGTTGAATAACTCATAAGTAGCTTGCTGAGTACAGTTTTTTGGGTTGAGGGTTTATTACTGCTATTATTGAATTGAATATAATTTCAGCTAACTATTTACAGTTACTATKTGAATTCTACAAGCTTAACAAGGCATTAATATTGAATGTTAAGAAAAATGAGTTAGAGTSTGACTGTTCAGCTTGTTGGCTTAATACTGAGTTTTATTTTGGTAGCAGGTAGGTGAAGATTAGTGTGTCTTCTGGAATTGGCATTGGTTGGTTATTTTTCTTTCCTTTTTAAAAACAATTTTTGAACGGTGGAATTAGAAAAAAATCATGCAAGGAAATGTGACAAAGGTGGTTTTTGTCCTTTGCATCAATCTGATCCTTATATCTGTATTGCTAATTGAAAAACATAAAAATTAAAGTATTTTAGTGATTTCTAAAATTAATATTGAATTTGGATCTGAATTGGCTAGCTAGATTATACAGAGCACTGTATATCACTATTCAGTTTTGAACCTAGTTACTATTTAACAGGCAAATGCTCTAAAATTTCTACACTTATTTGGAATTTTACAGTTTTTCACAAGTTTCTATGGAAGGGAGAACTGGAAGTTAGTTTGATTTCAAGGGAGTAACAGAGATGCACATACCTCCACAAGCCCCATTTGTGTCCAGTACCATCTCCATCCCCATCCTGTTCTGTCCCCATTTGCCCCCCAAATGGCACACTGCCTGCATTTTATTATTTATTAGTAATTTGTTTTGTTCTGTTACCACATTTGTTTGGTCATATTTCATGCTATTTTTTGTTATCTTTTATTGTATTGTTTTTATTATTTTRTCTTTATGTATTTTATTTATTATTAATTTTTTTTTTGCACTCATGTGCCCCAAGCTCCCACACAGCTTTCTGCTGACACTTGCAATCCTCTCCTACTCAGTAGGACTGGAAGCAATGTCCACTGGTGCATCAGTTATTACCTCCTTATCACTTACTCAAAATAAACCTAGCTTTATATTGTGTCTTAATTTTGACTTCATATTCTGGGCAACAGAATACCTTTGGGCTCTGAAGTTTGATCTGCCAGAGAGTGACTGCGAGATCATGTTCTTTGTAATGTTCATAACATACTCTGATTTTATTTTACAAATGTGGTCAAAAGGAAATAATTTCAATTGTGGAAAAGGAAGATAAGAATTTAGTAGGTAGCAGCAGAAGCGAAATGCAGTCATGCCACATTCACTGGTTTGAGCAGTAGGGACAGAAGGATCACAGGAAAGATGTTTTAGCTACAACCCTTATCAATGCCAGCATGCTGAAAGGTGTTGACTGACTATCAGGAAATGTGTTCACAA
>NW_026623314.1:1303532-1398853 GCF_030028575.1 Malurus melanocephalus | reverse complement strand
AAAAAAAAAAAAAAAAAAAAAAAAAAAAAAAAAAGTAGAAAATATAATGTGTGTGTGCTCTTGTTGCATGTTTGCCATTTTTGCAAAGAAGGGAGCAAAGGTCGTGGAAAATCATTTGAACATCACTTACTTATTTCACAGCCTTTACAAATTTATGCAGTTAATACCAGGGGTCTGGATCACTGCTGTTGAATCTTAACTTCTAAGACTGTGGCAGCACGTACTGAAACATGCATTCAGCATTAAATTTTTTGAGATTCAAGATGAAATTGCAGGAGTATACAATATTATCAGTTTCTCCRTGATCATTTATAACAGTGAGTTTAAGTCCGAGTGCACATTATTTTATTGTTGAATATCAGATTTGTAGGATACACTAAATAACCTGTGTTGATCTGTGACATTCACTATTGGTGCAATTCTGCACGTTGTGTGGGGTGTAATTGCTGAGTTGAGGCTTGAGTCCCCACACCAGAGGATTGCTCTGCACTGTATCTGTTACAAAACTGGCTCTTTGAATTTCRAAGGGCTTGTGTCATAACTGCAACAAATAGTTTTTTTCTTAAATCAGTGTGACACCATGCACTTCAAGAGTCATTATACTATTCCAAGTACTGGAGAAACATCTTACTGTAAATGGATAATCTTTTGTGTCTCTGCATCTYTGCTCATTTCCTGTATGGTGTGCTGGGCCCAGTCAAATTCTCTGTGCATCTTTTCCTTCACTGTGCATGATACRTAGATGTACTGCCAAGAAATGTTTGCTATTCTCCAAGAAATGTTTATAGTTTAAAACAGTCACACTGGTAAGTAGAATAGATGCTGCGTACAGTTCATCAACAAAAATAGGAAAAGAAGTAAAGTTTTAGAAAAAAACATGTCCATGGAATGCTTTTATTAAGCATTAGGCTGAGAGATCCATTTATATAATTATTGCTTAAAACCTGTGACAAAAATAGGATTTTGGAGGTACCTTAGACTGAGCTAATATGCTTTTTTTGACTCACTAATGGAAGTAGTAGACATGTGCTGCTGAAGTGAATAATATATTTTTACTTTCYTCTTGGGGACATGATGAACCCCATTTCTAATTAGAATTATAATTTTTGAGCATTATTATAACATTTTAATTTTAGAAATAATGGTCCTGATTGTAAACCCCAAACTGTGGAGAACCTTTGACTTCATAATTCATTAAAAAATCAGTGCATGAGGAGGCTGGTGCATGAGAATTCTCTGAGTGCCTTTTGTTTCTGAGCCGCTGTTCTTACATGTGCTTTGTTACTTTTGGGGGCAGAAGGTCAGAGTTTTTGCTGCAGTGTTTAGAGATATGTCTTTATCAAGTTGTTCTGTGTTAGCCAAGAACTGAAATCTGAACAGTAACAGTATGTGACTGCCATGTTTAAAAGGATACTTTTATAGATACGAACAATCTGATCATGAGAGCTTTCATCTTCCTGTGTGTGTTCACTGCTGCTCCTGTTCCTCTGTTGCCAGTGCGGTTGGTACGTTTGCTCGAGCCTTGGACTGCAGTAGTTCTGTCAGGCAACCCAGTTTACACATGAGTGCAGCTGCTGCTTCCCGAGACATCACACTGGTAGGTGGCTTYTTAAACACCCTACAGCTTCTGCATCCATGAATTCAACACTGTTACTCCAAATCCCTGTTCTCTGCTTGTTGTCCTTTAGATACCTGCATGCAAGGTGTRTGTGTATAGAAAATCCTGTGTGTTTTCTCTAAGCTTCTCAGTACTGCCCTGGTAATTATCCTGTAAATCACTTGGCTTTAGTTGTGGATCATCYGCAGCTATGGATACCCACAGCAGAATGAATAATACACATTGTGTAGGGATTCATTCTGTGCAGTTCAACAACAGTGTCATATAAAGTGTGTGGTAAAAAAGCTGTTTGAAAATCATACGGGTAATGCTTTGTACTTACTGGTTGTATATGTCATCAAATTTTCTAAAGGATAAGCAATCTGATTTTGTAAGCATATTTTTAAGAACATTGTAATWAGCATATTCTTACTATGTTTCCTTAGTGTGCTGTTCACTGTTGATGTAAGCATCTGCATCTGTTAGAGAAAGTGAAAAATGTATTGATTACAGGTTTRTTTCTGTGTAATCATACTAGCTGAGATGAGAAGGTGTGCTACAGCAAATAAAGTATACCAGGAACACTTTGTGAAAACAAAAAATATTACTGTTTCATAGAATCAAGTTTCACTTGGATTTCCAAAGACATAAACTGTTGTTTCATTATTAAGGTATTTTTGTACCTCAACACTATCACATAGTTCAGGCTAAAGAAGACCTGCTATTAACCAGATACTGGAGTATTAGAACTAGAGGRAACTCAGTAAAACTAACAGATCAGTTTGAAATAGTTAAGGCACTGCCTTATAAAGCGAATAGAGAGACCCTGGAATTCAGKTGCACAAAATTTTGTGGGAATGGGAAATACCAGCAGGTTAAAAAAGCRATGGAAAAATGATGGACTAAAGGCCCATTAGTACTGAGGACAATAGGAAAAGGTGTACCTTCTAAACATCCTGATCCTCAAGCTTTGTAGATGCTGATCAATGAAATGGGAATTGACCTCAGACTGTGGTGAGATTTACCTGAATATTTTATCTAACATTYCTTGGTGCTACTGTAAGAGACAGAATGCTTAGTTAGATTCTGATTCAGTGGGACAATTCTTGTATGCTGGATAAAATAAATTCATTATTATGATGAGAAAAACATTTGATTTWTTACCTTTGTTGAGTGTACTTTATTGAGTGTACTCAAAGGCTATTGAACAGGAAACTGATCCAGTCTGGACTGTGGTAGTAAAGGCAGGGGAAAAAATGTGATGTTTTCAGTAATACTCCARATTAATTTTCTGTTTTGCCTTTGCTGACATGACTTTTTACAAACACAATTCTGTTCACATTTAATAATGTTGTTCATCAAAATAGTTCTTCAACATTTTTCATTTTATTAAYATTTTGTTGGATTAAGGATTTCTAATAAGTTTCACATATTGCATATCCCTTCTTTATTTGCATACTGTATTCAATGATTAATAGAATAGATTTATCCTTATGGCAATTTCTCGTTTGAAAGTACATGTTCAGTGCTGCTAATAAAGGGACACTTTCAGTGTTTGAGTGCCATGTTAATGTTTCTCCATTTCAAATGATCCATTAAGTTCCATTACACTTAATGAAAGGCATATCTTATAATGAGGCATCAGAAGAGTCACCCTAGGCTTAATTATTGTGTCTGTCTCTTCTTATTTTCYTACCCCCTCAGCTTTTTAAAACCCTACTTTTTTTGCTTTTTGGCAACATACTTCCTCCTAAGTTAAGAAAAGACATATTTGTCATTATAATAGTTACTTTTTCAGACATTTTCATGTTAATTGGGAGAATATTTTCAACAGCAGTTAAAGTTAGTAGAGACGTTTGCAGAACTTGCGGTGTATCTCATTTATACTTTGGATATAAGTGCATAACACGAAGAAAATTATACTGTCTGTCTTCCTAATGCAAGGCAGATAACCCTTGCACCCTTGCACGTGCTATTAATGGGATTTTTCTGCACTGTACCTGTGTCTTTCCAGTATTCCTAATTACTTGTTTTAATCAGTGATAACTGTAAACAGACTGTTACTTAAAAAAAACAAAGCACCTAGATTATAAACATGAATAAATTCAGTGTTGATGTATACACTTCTTGCAGAAGAGTRAAAGGTGGGAGGCTATTTTCAGGCTGCTTTATTTTGAAAACATAGGGAAGGTAATGAGACAAGGTAGGAAACACACTGCTTTTAGAAAATCCTGCTGAAGACATGAAACAATGTGTGTTTACCTTCTTAGATGAYAATAAATGTCCTTCTACAGTGATCAAGACTTGTGAGACAAAAGACCAAGTAAAACTTGCATTTCTGGTCTTCTCAAAGGCAATAATTGATTTTATAATGAAAATTGATCTTTAGGAAGAGAAAGAGACTGGGAAGACCTTCTGTTTCAGATTCCTAAATATTTAATTGTGCACATACTGACCATGACAGCCCTGTAGAGCAAAGCAGATTGATGGAATCACTTGCTTACTGTGGTTGGTTTGTTCAGAAGAGCTTCTGTGACTTTATTGTAGCTGATTTTGGATGTATGTTTAAAATGACAAGTGTGAACAGTGTTTTCCTTTCCATTTTGAACTGTGTCTTTTTAATGATTTTTATTAGATGTCCACATATATATGTGGGTGCTAAGATAAAAACGCTTAAAGTATTATTGAATTGGAGAATCCACACTCAGTTTCCAGTTTGAGTGCTTTGTTGGAAATGGTCCAGTCTGAAGATGCAGCCGGTTTGGGAGCTGTGTGTTGTGGCTTTTTGCAACATGCCCTGTCATGCCCTTTCTTCAGCTCCATGCAGCCTTTCCTCAGCTTTTGGTGGAAAGTTTCTTTCTTTATCTGCTTATATTTGGAGTTGAAGTTCCCTCTGTCTGCCTGGCTGACTCTTGTCCTTTGATGAGCCCCCTTTGAGGTGCTCTGGGCAAGAGTTCTTAGGGAAGGGTGCTTCTTACTCTGCCCTTCAGGCTCCTGTTTGGGAGAGCCAATGCCAGGTCTCCCAGCCTGCTGCTTCTTAGGATAAAGCAAATAAAAGAAAGATAATCCAGGACTTTTTCTCTCAGCCTCTAGTAATGCCTTCAGGCTTCTCTTGCTTTTGCCACCACAATTGGCACTGCAGTGTGGAAATTTAATGCAGGTGAGGGCTGACAAACCTGTAGAAGGCAGAGTTGTTATCAAAGAACTTGTCAGTGGCTTTGTCAGTGCAGTGAAGACAGCACTCATCCACAGAGTTCRGTATGAATCTTTTCTTCAGTAATATCAAAGAAGGTTTTATGGAGTCAGATGTTTATTATAGATGAAAAATAAACATAAACCAAGAGCAAGATTCTGACTTATACACTTCTGTTGTCATTTTTAAGAAAGTTGGTATCAGTGAATAGATCTGGATTCACCAGCTGCTTGGAAGATGCCCTGTGTATACTGCTTTYCCATGAGTGATGCAATTTAAAGAAAAATTTAAACCTTTTAACATATCTACAAGAGTTCAATCTTTAGACCTGGTTTACTCGCTTCCTGAATGATAAGCAATAAAGCAGTGATTTCAATGTACRTTCTCTAATATGAATCTGATGGATTTTGGACATGATGTTACACATTTCCAAATTAGAATACTTGATTCTAACAATGGCTTTTCTCTGGGCTGGTGAATTTGATTGAGCCATAAGTAAAATGACATATTTTAGGATAATAGTGACCTTGCTTCTTGCAGACAAAACAGTTCCAGGATCTTGTGCTTGATAGCACTCAAAGACTTGTAGTGAGCACTGGAGAAAGACAGTAGTCATTCATGGAAGATGGCAAAAGATAAGGCAAAAGAATCCATTATTTGCAGTACATTTGTATGCAGAAGCTCAGCTGGAATTGCTATACTGGCAAATAATGCAGGAGTGTTCCTTCCTTGAAAGGTTTTCCCACAGCTTTTCCCATGGATTTGTGGCYGTGTGAGAAGTTTGCACATTGCACTTGGAGCTCAGCACTGTGGTGGGACACCTTGGAAGGAGGCTGACACAGTGTCACAAACATTATTGCACTTTTAACTGTGGTAGCTCCTTCAGCACAGCAAGATGGGCATTTTGGGACGCTGAGTCAGAAATGCTTCTTGTGCGTCGCTCATTTTCCCGACAGGCGGATTTGTTTACTTTTCATATTCCCCATCATTGGTTAGCAATGGGAGTGTTCAGTGTTACCTGCAGTGGGAAGATTGTTTTAATTGTTTTTTTTTCTGGTTTTCCCTTTTATAATGGAAAGGGAATCAACCAAAGAAACCTTATTTATTGGTTTGTGACAACAGTGTTTAGCAAGGGACGAAAATTTTGCTGCTTTTTCAGTATGATGGTAAAGAAAACAATACATGTCTGCCAGCMGTGAGAATACTGAGCTCAGAGATGTCTGAGCAGCTGTTTAGTTACTATTTAGAGCTTCTGTTAATTGAAAATGGCCCCGCAGTCAATATATGCCTCTGTCTTTATTGGCTTTCTTGGAACCAATTTCTACCAACTAAAGATTCTTTCAAGATGTTTGCTAGTAATCTGCAGGAACTAATAAACTAAAGTCATTTTTGGTAAACATTTTGTCAAGGTATTTCCGTTCTGAAATTAAGTAATAAACCATTTATTTTCCTCATATTCCACAGCAGAAAACTGGTATCAAGATAAATTCTAAATTTAGCTTTATTTGAGGCTCCTCGCTTCGCTTACATGCAATAATATATTGAATTTGTATTAACTGAAATGGACTACTGTCTATATAAACACATCTTTGTTCTCTCCATGTCCCTGCCAGTTTCATGCAATGGATACACTGCATAAACACAACTATGATCTGAGCAGTGCCATCAGTGTTCTGGTGCCACTGGGAGGRCCTGTCTTGTGTAGAGATGAAATGGAAGAGTGGTCAGCATCAGAAGCTAGTTTGTTTGAAGAGGCRTTGGAAAAGTATGGCAAGGACTTCAATGACATTCGACAAGACTTTGTAAGTATGGAAGTAGTGCCCTTTTCTATAGCTATGTTTTCCCATGGTTGAGCATGACTGCTTTCTGTGGGTTTGGAAGGTTTAGCTGGGGCAGAAATCTGTGTAGCTGATCCRTGTGATTAACATATGAATCCATTTTATCTGGCTGAGTCAATATGCTTTCTTGTTCCATGCCATTGTGCTGAAAGATGGTGGCAGAAGATAATGTTCAGTGGTTTAATACCAGGTAGGATGTCTCATGCTGGATTTTTCAGTAAGGATTTTTACAAGGATTTTACAAGCATCTGAAAAAGGAACTTTGCAGACTATTTCCACAATTTCCAATGAAATTCATTAGCAGCTACATGGCTGACTCCCCTGGGTGTTTTTGGATTTTTTACTGTGGTTAGCACAGAGAAATTTATATTCAGATGGGTTTTTAAATGTACTACAGGGAGTTATTTTGTCATATTAGATGTTTTGGCAGTTCTGAAAAGTAAAAGAAATATTTTCCAGTGTATTCTCACTACASTGGCTTTGGTACTGAAGTATCAGACTGTAGGGCAGTAAACCTTTAGTTTGYTAATTCTGATGCAGAGTAATGAAGTTAAATGGAGTCTAACTGATTGCTGGAATTGCTAGCAATTTGCTGCAGATTTTTTTAAACATGTTATGCATAGCCTTTTTCTGTCAAGGAAAAGGATTTCTTTTGTTGTACCAAGTTCAAGTTGGGCTTAATGAAAAGGTTAATATTTGAACCAAAGGAATTACATTGGTTAAGACTGAAGTTGATTGAAACAGTTTCACATTAATTTCATTCTGCTTGACTCTCAGAGTTCAGATTTTTTATTTTCTTTGCAGAAGTTTATTAATGATCTTGGTGAGGGGGGGAAAAAAGGTACTGTGTGATAAATGTAGAAGTCCTTCTAAGATAGGGTGTGGTACAGTGGGAGGAGGCTTGGCAATGAGCTAAGCTGTCTTTCCTTCATTTTCACAGATTTGAAATGGAACAGGTAATTGAATGAAGGTGGGAAGGGAAGGCTATTGTTTTTCTAAAGAACTGACATTTTAATAGATGTATGATACCTGCATGCTTAATTTTGAGATTCCTAAGGGAAAAAATGTTCACTGCATTTATAACATAAGGTTGAAAGTTGCATCATGGATGAAACACCTCTTATAAATTCAAGAAAGTATTCTTGAGAAATAATATTTTATAGATTTCTAGAACTGAAATCTTAATGTAAACTGCATTCTATATTGTTTCTCATAGAGACAAATGGTTCTCAGCTGTAATTGTGCAATAGTTCAGGAGCTATGACTTCTAATTAAATGGTTCCTAATATATATTTGGCTTTTGAAAATGCCTTACTTTAATAACATGTTTTATTGGCTGTTTAMAAGATGTGTCCTAACACAGTTTGTGACCAAGTATGCAGAAGGCTTGTCCCTTATTTTAATTTCTGTACAATTTCTATGTTAGTTACTACTACATTAAAATACATGTAGTACATGTACCATGGTACAGTGTAGTAACATCTTGCAAGAATTGTTCTGCATTTGTAATACTTAAATGYCGAGTATTTGAATGATTCTACTAGGAGCTGTTTACAATATTTAAATTTTATCTCTAATAGATTCCTGATACCCTCCCCCTTTAGCTGAATCTTCCTTCCCAAAATGCAGATATTTTCCTATGGTCTTCCACCAAAGCAGGAAACACACACAGATCTGGTGATAGCATTGCATAGTTACACCTAAACCTTAACCATGAGTTGGAGTGCAGCATGAATGGGTGGGGGATACTAATTAATTATAGCTTCATTTAGTTAGAACAGGGATATTATCTATTCTTTGTAACTTCTTTTTACTCTTTAGAAAATTTAAATGAACACCTATTTTATATYTCAGTTTATATGGTAATAATAGTGGTGCTCAGTCTTTATTTAATTCTGTGTAATTTGAAATCTTTCAATTATGTTAATYATTGTGTAGTCTTGGGATATCTTAATTTCTCTAGTGTAAAATTTATGTGTTCKCACTTGCTGTGTAGCATTCTAAAAGTACAGGGATTTGAAAACACACATTTGCTTTTTAAGTAATCATTGAAAATAGTCCTTTGAGATTTAGATCATGGATATGTGAAAAGTTTCTGCAGGGTAAGTAGGTATAAATATGTAGCACTTAAGCAGTGATTTTCCATGATAATACTTTTATCTATTATCATCCCTCTCTTTAGTGGTGAGCCATTGATAGTTTGGTTTGATTTCTCTTAGAAGTGTTGTAAGAGCAAGGGCAAAGGAGATAATGAWCTGACAGTGTATGTGTGAACTTGTTGGAGTCTCCACATAGGATCTCATGATAAAATTGAAGTATACAGTGCCTGAGATTAAACTCAAACCTAAGCAGGACAGGCAAGAAAGTCAAATTGCATGACAAAATTGCTGTCTCCTGAAGCAGGAGGGTGATGTAGCACCTGCCTGAGTCATATCCCAGAGGAGCTGCCTTTTCTGAGCCAACCCAGATTTGCAAGATGCAGCAGCTGCAGTTGCAGCCCTTACATGGCAGTTCTGCAAAAGGGCAGATTCATTTACTTTTGCAGCAATTACAATGAACTGGTACTGTTTGATGTCCAATGTGCAGCTCAAGTATTAAACTACAAGCACKAAATATTGGTAAACAAGATTATTATAAATTAAATGGTGTAAAAGAGTTTACCTTTTCTCATAGATAGGAGATGCTCATTTGTAATTAAGTTACCACTCTAGCCTTTGAATAATAATTTTCATCAACTGTTGACTCACTGACTCTTGTGTGGAGGTTCTTCTATCGTTAATACTCTGTGTGAATCCTAATCGACCTAAACCTCAGAAACTAATTCAATTTACTTCATGTGCTTGAATTATTTCACATCCCAGGGCAGTAGAGTGGAAGAAGAATGGATATTTTATGTTCTCCAAATGTAACTATTTTCCTAACAGCAGACAAAGATGCTATCCTTGTTAATTCTTAGTTTTTTTATTATCAGCAGTTTCCTCAAGTTTATATCTCTTACATCTCAGATATGGCAGGAAAGGCCTTGATAATCAGGAATTGGAACTGTTTGTAGAGAGCAGGAACAACTGTTTTCCAGCTTCAGAAAATTGTGAAAACATGCCTTAAAGTTACCGTCTTCATTTTAGGATGCTTTATAATCCTAATTTTTTTTTTTTTTTTGCTGATCTGATTTGATTGGTCTATTTTTGCCCTGGAGAAACTAGAGAATATTAAAATTCCCTTCTCTCTGTCATAGAGTTGATAGTTTTTGCTAGTTTTCTCCTGCAAAAATGTCATGCAGATGAACATATTTACTTCTTTCACAATGGAATTTGGTAATGACAATATATTATTCTATAGCTGTTCACAGATTTGCTGGCAGTTCAGAGCAATAAGTGCATAGGTAAATGGTTATCCATATTCATYCTGTCAAACAGGTTTTCCAAGTTTTGAATCGAAGTGTAAGAGGATTGTAGTTACTTGGTCCAAGCATTTAATTATTTTCCTTTAATTGTAGATGCCTACTRAGTGAATGAACATAGTGGTGTCATAGTCATAGTTAAAACAGGTTAAAGTATTTTCTAGAGAAATGGCAAACATTTGTGTCATGAATCTATTGATAAATATTCAGGAAGGAAAACAAATATGGATAGGCTAAGATGTACTAATTGACAATGGCAGGTAGTTGGGGTAACAGGTTTTCATCTGGATGCCAGGAAGAATCTGGACCTGGAGACTGAGAATCATTTCATCTGTCAAGTCACACCAAACACATCTCCTTGTCACTGGCCTTTTCAGGGGAAGATTTATCTCAAGGCATCATTGACCTGAGAAAGCAAAAGGATTTTAGGAACCTRAATTGTGTTAGTATTTATTGGGACATCAGCATAAGCATTTCTTGCACTGCTACTTTTGAATCCAATGTAATTATTCAGGGATTTGCACACTGTGRTACACTTCTGACTCTGAACCTGAATCAAGCAGCTTGAAAAACTAGCGAGAAAAACTCCTGTGTGCAGGAGAGGCAGTTTGACAAGGTGTTCCTCTGGTGTTTTAGGAATTTACCTAAAGGTGCAGGAAACTATTTCTTTGGCTTAAGACATGCAGAAAGCTGCCTAGTGGGGTCAGTTTCCTCATCTGTATTTTCTGAAACCTTGTAAGCATCATCCTCATTTCTAGAAAGCAGATAATTGCATTAATGAATTCCTCAAGAAAATGTAACACACAAATTAGTAACGTTTCCAAGTTGCGAAGAAAAATTGCAYGAATTTTGGATGAGACATCCCAATTTAAATTGTAGAATGACCTTGTGGAGTTAAATAGATTATTTGGTGATAATTAAAAATGGTTTCTTCATTTTCTCCCTTACACTTAGGTTAATATAATATAGGTTATATCCCTTACACTTAGGTTAATATATTTTTATTTTACCGATGAAGGTGGGCGCCCAAAATAATTGTCATTATGAAATGTACCTTGTTTGCACAGAGAATTCTCTGAAACATTTGTTGTTGGTATCACTCTTGCAGCTCAGGGTAGCATTTGTCCCTTGCAGTCTTTTGTTTCTTGATAATGGTTGAGAGCATGTGGGAGTTTATGCAAAACTAGTGGTATGTATGAGCAGCTGAGTTGTTATGGGACATGAAAAATCTGTGAACTGAGTATGGTATCCTTTGTATTTTTTAAGAGTAAAATTATCATGAGACTCGAGCACAGTCTTGTCAAGATGATTACTTTTAKTCCTAATGTTATTCTCCATCTGATACACTTTATAATAGAGATATTCTGTGGTACCTGAWGGAAATCTGCATTCTGTTTTGATCATTTTTTTTAACCATATGGCTTAAACAGAATAAATTACATTTAGATTTGGATGTGTGATATTGTAATTCTGCATACTTGTTAGCCATAAGAAAAGATTGTGTTTTATTAATTGCAAAACGTGTTTGTTTGCATATGGATTCTAATGTAGTTATCTAATGCATTCAGATTTTAGTGTTTGTCTCAACTATACTTGATTTTAACGTGTGTTTAGCAAGAAGCAGACATTGCAATTTCTTGGAACCACTTCAATTTTTAACAAATGTTTTTCAGCTCCCTTGGAAGTCGCTGACCAGCATCATTGAATATTACTACATGTGGAAAACCACTGACAGATATGTGCAGCAGGTAATTTAATGACTATTTTAATGACTATTTTTAATGAGTATTTCAGTATGAGGCAGTCTGAGACGTTCTTAAAAAAATGTGAACTTTTTAAAGCATAAAAATCTGTTTYTTTCTTGAAAAGATCCATGATGGGAGGCCTAAGGTAATATTTTAGGGTGCAAACCAGTGGTTCATGCTGTTACAGGCTGCACTGTCAAATGCTCTGATGCCTGCTGTACATYCCATAGCTGTGAAGAGCTTTGTGTCAGATGCTGGTTTGAAGCAGTGGGGTTCCTGGTTCCTACTTCAGTAGAGGATCAGAAGGAAATGGGCTGCAGAGCAAATGATTTAGGCTGTGAGGCTCTGCTGTGGGACTGAACAAAACAGAAAAATGCATTGTATTAMTGTGGCTGCTGGTATTATGAACCTTTTATTAAACTCCCAGACAAAACATTACATTGGCATTACCAGATTTCAATATTGAGACCATTCGGCACACAGTGGGTGTGTTCATCCTTCTGATTGAATGTTCAGCTGGGTTCCTGTGGAGCACAAACGTGTTAAGATTATATTTGGGATATTTTTAGCAGGTTTAGGCAAAATTTCAGTATTGGTGAAATCTATTCTACTCTTAATAGATTTATTCCTTGGTTTAGGCATAWAAAATACCTGAAAATACATTAATTCCTGATTTAGTGTTTAAGTCTGTAACCCCTTTACTTACTGCATAATTGATGGTGGTGTTATGGACAGCATGTTGAAAATATTTTTTTTTTTTTTTGCTGTAATAACTGCAGCTGTACTGTTGGATGAATCTTTGGACTTGTTTCAGATTAAATGTATCCAAAGAATGATTGCTGCCGGTTGTTCTGGTTTATTTGAGTTTCTACATCATCTTGTTATGGTATGGAAAGTAAGGGAAAGATCTTTTACCACATAGTAGAATCAGACTACCACTAGGACCTTTTAGTTCTATGGATGATACAAGTAGAATATGATTACTTCTGTATGAAGGCATGTTTTCCTAAGTTTGTCACCATTCATTTCACTTTTAACACCTTTATTCACTTTTAAATTTTATCCTAGAAAGGTGCTGCCAACAGGGATTTGCTCTTCATCTTGTCAACTCTTAATGATTGGGCAAGATTATCTTTAAGAAACAGATAAAAATGTGACCTTTTTCTGACACATTTTGTCTGGAGTGGCTGGTGAAAGACTAAGGTTCCCTTTGTAGCTCTCGAGCTCTATTATGATTCTGTTGCTACAATGATCAAGGTATGGGATGTGTTAAGATTGCATGTCCTTTCACAGGATTAGAGTTTTTACAAGAAAAACWCATAAGCTTTGTGGTTATCTGCAACTTGAATGCTCTGGTAAAAGCCYGTGTTTTACTTGTAACTAAATAAACTTACAACATCCTACTCATACCATGGCAACACGCTCAGGATTGAATGCCTTAGATGTGTTCTTGCAGGGTCACATAGGTGATTGTCAGTAACAAAACCAGTTTAGGCTAAATGTCTGATTTTTATCCTGGTTAATATTTCTGTAATACTTCCTAAGAAGGTATCAGAACTTCCTCATCCCCTTGTTTAGTTTTTTTGTAAAATGGTAAAAATGAATACAGTTCAGTAAAAACAATATCTGTAGGTTGTTTTATTTTTTTTTTCCCCAAAAGAACTAGCTGTGAAAATTGAATGCATTTCAGGGAGAAGAAGCATTCAGTAAGAAAGTGGCAATTTTCAGAGTCATTCTTCTCTAAATTGCATGTTTTAGTGGTAGGGAGACTGGTGGTAATGGGAAGATGAAAAATTATATTTAAATCTTAAAATACCGTCTCTGTGCCCTAGATTGGTGTGATTTAATGTGAAAATTTGCTTTTAATTATCTTTATTTCTTTGTRTGAACTGGATGTGTTATGTCAGGCTTAAGAGAGGTTTATTTATCATAGTTGTTACTAAATGTTATTCTTGCAAGGTTGTAAATGTGGTGATTTAATKGCAGTGGAGGTACTGCTACCACCTTGCTTTGAGAGCATCTTCCCTTCAGGTCAAAGTGAAGGGAAGATAAGTTAAAGTTCTCTGAACTTGTCTAACAAAACTAATTCAGGCCTTGGGTAATGATTCTTGGTGATATGGCACTTCTCATGACCTCTGCATTAYGTATGGTGTTTGAGGAAGGCCAGGTTTTGATTGATTGATTGTACTGAATGAAAAGATGTTTGGGTATTCTCCTTAGAARTCCAATTCAATGCAAAAAGCCTTTACTGAGACTTTGTAAGAGGAAAAGAGAGAATATATTAAATGGTAGCTGAATTGCTCTGCTACAACAACATAYTGCATTTGCCTCTCATTTATTTCCCCTGTTGAAAACAGTACTAATTAAGGGAAATGGTAATTTCTTGGGAAAACAAAAGTTCTTGAAAACCACAAACATTTGGCTTCAATGCTAGTTCATTAAAAATAGTACTCCCCAGGTGAAAAACTGGGTTTTAGAAACCAAGCTGAGTTTGACTTCCCCTGCAATGCTGTCTGTAAGATTTTTTTGAAATACTGTTTAAGATGTAATTTTTTTTTCCCTAGGTAAAGCATCAGCTCTCTTTGTTACATTGTGCCAGTAATTTGTTACATATCTCGAGGGATTTGTTACAAACTGGCACTCTGTTTTCTTTTCTAAATATTTTCAGTTTCACCTTCCAGCTTTTACCAGTTCTGTCTCTAAATATCAACAGGCAGTGGTTTCATCCCAAAAACTGCAACTATTGGTAGTTTTCTGTCTKCATCCTTTCCTCTCTCTTGATACTTAAATGTTGGTATGTCAGTGTGAATTCAAGCTATGACATGTTCTGTTGCTTTTACAGAAGAATGTTGGCCATAGTTTTAATGAAAATACAGTTTATACTGAAGTGACATTGCATGATATTTTTTTTTAAAGGCAGTACATTATTCACTTTAGTAAATAAAGRAGGAAAGCAATTGTTAAATTGCATTCCTTACAACCCCATGCCAGTACTAAAAGTATGCTAAAATTTAATTAATTTTAAATTAATTATAGTCTATTATTAAACTATTTAATTATAGTCACTTAGCACTGACACTGCCATCAGGGCTTAATACAGCTTCCTGCACATGTCTTTACATTTTGACAGTGCTTCAGGGCTACTTTCCTTGTTCCTTGCCCCTTATTTTATTTTCTCTTTTGCTCGTGGTGGCTGTACGGTGAGATTTACTCATTCTTTTTGTAGAATGGAGCTGTTTTGTTAGGAAACTCTGTGGAATGTGTGTTACCTGTTGACTGGCAGTTTCACATGCTTTTTTTCAGGCTGAAAAGAAACTCTGTGTTTCAGAGCAGCTTCTCTGCTGGGGCTGTGAAATGTTCTCAGATTAAAAACTCCCTGTTTATGAGACTTGGAGCATGGTGCTGCTGCTGTTCTTTCTCCTTGCTCTTGTAAAAACTGACCCAAGCAGGCAGAGCAGACCATGTTTGCATTTTTCTTTGGGCCTACTGAAGGCAGAGCAGGGTTGCCAAGCCTGGCACTGGGAAAAGATTGCAACAGCAGTGTCAATGTAATTCACTTCTGTAGCTCCAAACATAACTGAGCATCTGTGAGCGGCAAAAAACTGTAAGGAAAAAAGGCCTTTCTGTGGAGATAAATGGAAAAGAGCTCTCATATTGCATGGGAATTAGTTAAAGGACTGATTAGAAGTCTGTTTGTCATGTATTACTCCTTAAAGATGCAGTTTTTATAAGTGAGAGTTTTGTAAATGGACAGCACAGAGGCARCTTTATGGAATGGAAAAGAACAGTGGTTTACATGAGGAGGTTTCCTCAGACTGCTGGGCCAGTGAAGCTGAATAACCCTGTAACTCACCTCATGGCTCAGGAAAGGGACTTCCAGAGCTGTCGTCTAATGAGTTTTTTCAAGGTGGGAAATATTTTCCTGGATTATAAGCCTTGCTAAAGTTTGATATCAAAAAATAGGAGTATAGCAGAGGGAAGAATTGGCTCTTGTAGGAGAAATGAAGGACTGAAGTTTAATCACCTGATAAAGAAAGACAGGTAGTACTGATGTATTATTGCTGGATATAAATGTGTGCCCTGCTTTTTTTTTCATTTTCTGTAATGAAATTGACCACATTTCAACTCCTTTTCTCTATTCTTCTTTTTTTCTCCCGAGTGAACAGAAAAGTAAAGTGATGAGTAAAGAAATTGCAGGGAAATAATGTTTTCCCTTCATCTTTTGCATACAAAATTTTTGGATAACCTGTAGACATCTCAACGCTATATTTCTTGTGCCAATGCTGAAAAAACTGTTGTCTTAGTTACCTGCATGATACATGGCAATAACTAAAACTTCTCAACATTATAGAAATGCAAAATGCTTTGTGTTTGTTGTGAATATGAAGGAAGTAATGATTTAGTGAATTCTTAGGGTATCTTGATGGTAGTATAGCTGCCCTGTTACTGTGATGCTCCTGAGCCACAGTTTTTAATGGCATTTAATGCTAGTAGGTGTTCAGTTGTTTCTAACAGCCAGTGGAATTTACTGTTCCTTGTGTTATAAAATCCCAGCCTCAGTCTGGACAGGGCACACAAGAAGTTTTGTTACRTGACTGATGAGGAATACAATTTCATCCATTTAGTTTTTTCTTAATTCTGCAGTGAGGGGTAGCCACAATGTTGTATGTGTTTATAAAGTGTAATTTGTGTAAATTGTGTCATTTTTACAGTTTTGTTGCCATGTGTGAGCCCCTGTAAGTTTTATTGGGAAGGACAATATATTATGGTTTCAAACTGATAAATAGAGGACTTGTTCTTTGTAGTTTTCATCTTGTAGATTCCTACACTTGTTTTGGAGGCTCTTGAGAAATCACAATATAGAAATAATTTAAAGATGGATTGTGTGCAGTTTTATGAAACTTAATGCCTTAATAAAATATTTTAATGTGTTAATTTTTCAACTAGAAACGTCTGAAAGCGGCTGAAGCAGAAAGTAAATTGAAACAAGTATACATCCCCACCTAGTGAGTATAACAACAAAGTAATTTTTTTTTAATAATGTACAGGTAAAATTGAAGCAGTAACATGCAGTTGCATACCTGCTATTTTCCCATTTATTTCTTTTTAATGGTTACTTACACAGGATTTGTTATATACACAGATATAATCAGAATGTGCTAGAAACCCTTGTGTTAAGTGAAAGCTTCTTGCTTTACTTTATCTTTGACCTGCAATCTTTTTGTCTGGAATGAGAAGTTTTACAAAATGTGATCAAGTRCTGCCTCTGGACTGCTCATATACAAGAAGAGCCTTATCATTTAAAAAACAGTTTTTCCAAAATAATAACTTCCAAATCCCTGTAGCACAACAGTTCATATTTGCATAAATGCAGTATTTCAAAATAGAAGCGGTAGTTAATGTAGTTATATAAAATAAAATGATGATTTCCCATTATCTTGCTGATAMAATCTGTTCTTCATCTAGAGACAAGAGATGTTCTGGCTATAAATGAAAGGCTGTAAATGAATGCCCCAGATCTTCTATCTTTGACCAAGTCCTRTTAATGAAATCTTGTTTTCTTCCGTGGGGTTTTTGATCTGTATTTTTTTAGATTTAAATTTGATGCTATATCTGCCTCTGTTAACATGTGGTTTGCAGAAAAAAATACATAATCCCTCCTTCATAATCATAATTTTTTCAATATTATGATGTGAAAGGATTGCAAACCACTTTTTTCTAAGCTTTCTGTGGGTATATTCAGTTTATGTATATATGAAGTTCCCATTGTTATGAGTGTTTGTATAACAGAAGAATGTAATACCAAAGGAAGTACTTTGCAAATACTTTTGATGACTTGTATAAATTACATACAATAGATTGTCATTTCCATATTTCTCTCTTAAACAGAGATAACAATGAAAGCAGCAGGTTGTTAAATTAATTATTTTAATTTTATCTCTGAACAAATGTTGTGAGTTTCRAAGCTTACATTTCTAATAAGTAACACTGTTTTAAAAAAAGCTCAAAACTCTAGTGTGAGTGTTCCCTAACCTTCTGAGGGAAATGGCTGCTTTAGGAAAACCATAARGTGCTCAGTCTTTACATTATGCTTTTTCATTTTAATTTCCTTGCTCCATGTGGACAATTTAGGATTCTCAATATGTTCACAGTAGGGACCAGCTGTATTGGATGACAAAATGTGTTTCAAAATGTGGGGTTTTTTTTCATTTTTCTCTTACTGCCTGTCTTTTGCCTCCATTTCAAGACAAAATCCCTAGTCAACAGTAAGAAGATGATAGGAATTCTCGAGTCTTTGATATGTGTCCAATMTGGGATGCTCATGGGGAAGTGGATTGCTAAATGCTCTGCTTCAAGACTAATTTATTGCATTTGAAATATGAGAATTGATTCTCAGAGCTGAGTACTTTTTGAACTTGATCATTAGGTATTTCCTGTAAGTGCAAGGTTCTGTCCTTAATACCAGAGAGCKCCTTTCAATCCATGGCTTTTCTGGAAGGTAACTAAGCAACAGATCACAATGTGAAAGACTTAATTGTCTCTTGATCCCTTCTCTTGTACCTTGAGCCCATGATAAAGAATATGTGGAAGTTGTAAAAGTGTCTCTTGCTGGATATAGTGAAAAAAGGAGAAGGCAGGAGACAGACTTGTTGGCATTTGAAATAGAGACTTGATACAGCACAGGGTTCTTCAATTGTCATTTTAACTTTTCTTGAATATGTTTTACACTATCTAAAGTAACAATCTTAGAAATCAATGTATCCAGCCTTTCAGTCAAAGTTGAAATTTTGGAAATATTGCACTTAACCTAGTGAGGAGTATATTAATGCTCTCTGAATTAATTCACCTGTAAAGTCCTACTTCATTGAAGTATTAGTAGTTACAATAATTACAAGAATGATATGGTATAATAATATTGAAAAAAACTAAACAAAAATATCCAAAACCAGTTTTTTAGTCTTCTCAGAGAGGGAGTAGTTTAGRAGAGAACCCAGATAGAACAACCTGATAATATATGGGTGAGTTTCTCCAGGGTTGTAAGACATTGGCATTAGTGCAATTGGTGGCAAGGTGTGTCCTTTTTCAGAAGGGTGGTGACTTTTTCCTAGGATGAACAACATTGTAGTATCACAGGCGATGTTGCAACTCTTTCTTGTTAYACTTCACCCAAAGTCCATCCTCAAGTTGTAAAGCCTTATCGGTTGACTGGAATCACCTCCTTAAATTCTGTACTGTGTCAGGCTTTTGTTGATGGACCCTGAGGCTTGGTCTTYTATGAGCTTGCCAAGCAGCTCAGATCATGTGAGCACACTGAAGAGCTGGAAATTGGAGCATCAGAGCAGCTCCTTCCATGTAAGCAAATCTCTTACAATGCTGAAAATAATAGAGTACAAAAATTAGTCTTGTTGAATAGAGAAGATTTTTTAGATGTTGTCAGCATACATCAGAATTAGATTGTTTGCCTTCCTGCTGACTAATCAGTTAGTAAAACCACTTTTTCCCCCCCTCACAACCTTTTTTTATTTATTTAAAGCAATAAACCAAATCCCAATCAAATATCCAGCAACAATGGGAARCCTGCTGCAGTCAATGGAGCAATGGGAGCCTCTTACCAGGCACAAGCCACAGTAATAGGTCGGGCTTGTGAAAGCTGCTATAGTAAGTAAATATTTTTTTAATGACTMAAGAGTTTGGCTTAATCTTAATATCTGCTGTTAAAAATAAAGCRTATACACTTTTGTTTGCATGTGATAAAGGATAATTTGCAATTACTTTTATGACGGAAATATCTTTAAAGTTACAGCTGCCTTCAATATATTAATTAAAATAATTTTAAAAATTACTTTGTGATTTATTTTTTAACAATTCATAAAGTACGGGAAGTTTAAGTAGTATAAGATGATGGCATTGATTCCTTTACCTTCAGAATGCTAAATTCAAATTTATTTTTGGTTTTGCTATAAATCTGCAGGGTTTTTGAGGTTTCTTTTTTTTTTTGGTTTTTTTGGTTGGTTTTTTTTTGTTGTTGTTGTTGTTGTTGTTGTTGTTGTTGTTGTTGTTTGAATGGTTTTGGGGTGTTTTTCCCCCCTCTGTTGTTTTTGGGGAACATGGGGAAGAATTGGTACTTTCTAGTATTTTGTGTTATTCTGATAATTCTTGTTGGACTTCTTGTAATAGCAACCCTCAACAGAAGTTATAKGAGAGTAGATATAGATCCAAATTAATATGCCTGTCTTCCATGATGAGATTAGAAATAGCGGTTTTGTTTTTTTCTGGTAGTCCCCTGGAAGAAAATATCTTCTTGGTGATATTTAGTCCATGTTTTAAAATTTATTACAAAAGCACTTCCAAAATTTCCATTTGCAGTTTACTTTTGTAAACCATTTGTGGTGCTTTTGTAAAAAAATAAACCAACTAAACAATTCAACTTCTTAGTTTCCATGCCAAATACATTAAATATTTACTCAATGCCATATATTATGGCCATATATATCCATCCAATGCCATATATTTTGGCCCTATATAGCCATCTATTACAGCATTTGGATTTGTTGTAGTGAATGCAGCATGCACCAGTTCACCTGTGCTGTTTTCTCCTCCTCAGCTTCACAGTCTCACCAATGGTATTCTTGGGGTCCTCCCAACATGCAGTGTAGGTTGTGTGCATCCTGCTGGATTTACTGGAAGAAATATGGTGGCCTGAAAATGCCCACGCAGACAGATGATGATAAACTGTCTTCCAGCCAACCTACAGAGGTAGGACTGTGTAGATAAACTTTTCTAAAACAAATCATGGTGCTTTCAAAACATGGTGTTTTTTTCTAAAACAAATCATGGTGTAATCTGATTATTTAATGGAATGTTTTTATGTATGTGTTACAAAATTCAGTGTATTAATCCTTACCGTGTGTTAAGTAGAGTGGTACACTGGTCAGGCCTTGCTGTGTCTTTATTTGACTATTTCCTGGATAAACAAACATGCACTTCCTGCAGTTTTGGTGGAAAAATGTCATTTTGTCTRTCAAATGGTGTGTTATCTATGAAATGATAAATTAGCTATACAACATCTCATTTGGAATGGCATTCTTTATCCATTCTCAATAGAGTTCTCTATGCTGTAGCTTACAGCTTCTTACCCAGGCCATTGTTTTGTATATTGCTCAGATGTATGATGTGCTAATTGTTGAGGTTGTCCAGCCTGTGGCTGTCTGAGTGCTGGGGTTCATCTGTGTGTGTTGTCACCTCGCTGTTCCTTTCCGYAGGAGCCGCATGTCCGAACTCACCTGTCCCGGCAGGCCACGCAGGGCACCCCGGTGCGGAACACGGGCAGCCCCAAGTCAGCGGTGAAAACACGTCAGGCTTTCTTCCTGCACACCACGTGTTGGACAAAACTGGCCCGTCAGGTCTGCAAAAATACCCTCCGGCTGCGGCAGGCAGCGCGACGTCCCTTTGTCCCTATTAACTGTGCTGCCATTAAGGCAGAATGTAAGATGTTTTTTTAATTCTTAGTTCTGTGTGCTGTGCTTCCCACCCATTTTTTTTGTCTTTTAATTTTATTTTCTTTTTCAATAAACATTTCTTGTCTATACACTTTTGCTTTTCATTTTTTTTTTTTATTTGTCCAGCATATCACCGACACATTGGATAAAGTCTGGTTGCCTTGAACAGATCTTAGGCTGTGGAAACATTTCAAATTAATTAAAAAGGGGATAACTATTACCTCATTCACTTTCAAAAATTGATATTAACAAAAATGGGGGGCAGGCAGAAAAAATCAATGCCATGACATCCATGCTTCCTGCTATGCAGCATGAAAGAAGTGCTTTTATGKTTTTTTTTAACATTCTTTCGCTGAGCAGAACATACAGATTTGTTCATGCTGTACKTTTTTTCTGTGGGGTTGGTCAAAGAATCAGGAGCTGGGGATTCATAATATTTTAAATGTGATGARCAATGTGGTCCTTTGTCACTGTGATGATCAGATGGTGGTCATAGCCATGTTTATTATTACATCATAGTTGCATCATTTTGGTTTTCTTTGTTCCAGCTTTAAATTTTAGTTTTAAATAAAATTCTGCATAACGTTTGTTCTTTTTATAGCCCAAATATAAAGGCCTGATGAATTTCTAATAGCATGACAACAGGCTATGAGTTTTTTGTAGATAGCAACAGTAAGTCTCTTCACCAGCTTGTGTGTGTAAGTTCAGCTGCTAGGTTGCTGAATATCTCAACAGCTTTTGTGTCTGCAGTGAGCACATTGTTTTRCTGTTCACATTGTCTGGCTGTGTTTCCCAGTCTTTCCCAGTCCCAGTTCTTGGAGCAGATGCTTGGTATTCCAGGATGAGCCATGCTGGCTTGTTRTGCTGTCAATTGTATTAGAATTGGACTTTTAAGATTATTAGATGTAGGGTTTGTAACCATTTTTACTAGATTAACACTAAATGTTTTCCCAGAATACTTATCTGGGAAAACACAGATGTCTGTGTTGTTTATAAGAAATTTACTCCATGGAGGCTTAAAATCTGATTTTGAGTAATTATTTCCCTTTAAGTACTTTAAGACCAGCCATTACTCACATGCAAACTCTTCACCTACTTCTGCAGTACTCCAAAACTTGCTTGAATGTTTCTGTTCAATGTCCTTTTCTAATTTTTTAATTGTCCTTTTGGCCATTTTCTTTTTTCTTTTAAATCTATGCAAATCAGGAGCARCTTTCAGATTTAAGGAAACCTTGTGTCCTCTGTGTGAATAAAATGAGTTGTTTTTCATGGAGGAAGTGTGTTTGAGGCTGGGTTTGGATTATATTTTTAATCCTCAATCCAAAGTAAGAGTTATTTTCTGAGAGAAAGATRCTGTACATTTAAATTTATGTTTCTGCTGAACCATGGAAGAAAATTTAGAAATTCACTTGAACCTTATATCTTTTTATCCATATCTCTATTTCTTCTCACTCACTGCAGTAAAAAAAAATCAAAAGATGAAACTTTTGTTTAAGGAAAAGAATAAACAGAAGAAAAATTTCATCCAATCATCATGCTAGAAAACACGGTCRACTTTAAAAGAGAGGAGTGAAAAGCTGAGCTTTTCAGCAGGAAATAGTCATTCTTGCTTTAAACTGGCAGTGCTGTGTTTTCTCTGCTTTTTTGAGTGAAAAATTTCTGCATCAGATTAATGGCAAGAGCAGGAAGATTTTTTATTTCCCCCTGCAGTCTCTGTCTTTCGTTATTGTTTTTGGTTAAAGCAAAGTTTAGACCTTGTGATTTTGTCTTTTTGAAATCTGATGCTTCCTGATTAGACCTAATACAGGTTGACGAAAAAAAAAATCACAGTTTTTAATGGTTTTTGAACACAGCATTAAAATAATGTTCTAATGGTGGAAACCAAATTTTACCTCAACTAATTTAACTCACATTTCTCTGTACACAYGCACATATCCACAATCCATGTTCTGTTTCTGGCAGTCTCTCCTTCTGTGGAATCATTGCAGTGCTCTTACCTGCATTGTCATTGTTGTATTCTTGCTCTAGTAAAGCCAAAAAAGTAAGTAAAGAAAAAAATTGTTTTGTAGTTTTATTCCTATACTAATAGCTGGGGATCTGTTCTCAGTGCACTCTCTGTGGATTTTAATGTTATAACTAAACAGTCTCTCTTTTCCTGAGAATGCCCTGAATCCTTTYTTAAGGTTATTTTGGAGCAAATAATTTTTACGTTTTCAAACAAGATACTTAATTAGCTGCAATGATTTCCTATGCTGGATCCACTGAGTAATTACAGTATTGAATGAATATCTGTGTTGGTATTAGAAATGTTACGGTCACGCTCAGATAATAACCTAGCCAGAGTACCAGGTCACCCATGATCTGATATGGCATGAGATGGTTACAACAGCCAAGAACTGATTTGGAATTTGTTTTCCATGTTCTGTCCTGAAACTTGAATCTGATGGCTGTTTGGATGCTTTGTCAGACTCAACTGACTCTGCGTGTGCCAAACCAGTTCTTGAAAATGTAACTCCCTTTCCCAGCTGTATTGCTTTAGGCACCATAAAAACACTCAGCAGCCATAAAATCTGAGGACAGGAGGATTGGTAGGGCTCTTATCCCAGCAGCATACYAGGTTTTATGCCCTCTTAGTCTTGTGCAATTTGTTGAAGTGCCAGGTTGTAAATGAAACTGATTCCCAGATCTTAGAATGATTGTCCGAACAAGCATGTCAGAGCTCACTCATAAAATAAATTGGTTTTTGCATTCCACCTGTGCACCTGAATCCATCTGCAAGTACTTCTGTTATCTTCCATGCTCCCATGGAAGCCTCTGAGAACAATAACCTAAGGCCCAAGCATCTTGTAGGTGAAACCAGGTTTTGACAGAGCATTTTTTTATTGTTGTAATTCCACCCACATCATATCCCTCAGCCCATTATATCCACTGGCAGGAAACAAGGTCCTATTCTGTGTTCTTTATTCCTTCAGTTAGTGCAGAGAATTAGATTTTCCTCATTAAGGAAGCCTATGGCATGACCCCTGCTCAGATGCCAGCAGGAGGTGGTGGAGATGATGCATTTCCATCCCAGTTCAATCTCGGAATGGTCACCAGGAGGGTGAGAAGGCACAGCACCTCCTGCTGGGAGCACAGCCTATCATGGACAGCTCAAACTGTGTTCTGCCTCAACTTAATAGACTTACTGTGGTTGCTGACAATAAACTTGTCTGATGGTTTTTCAGGAATAATTAGAATTGGTGAACTGCTTTGCAAAAATGAAACTCTCACTGTCTAAATCTCATGCACTACCTCCTTTTTAGTTTAAATTTTTTTTTTTTTTTTTAAGAAATTAAGCTTTTTTATTTTTTATATTTTTTTTTTTTTTTTTAGTTTTTTTTTTTTTTTTTTTTTTTTTTTTTTTTTTTTTTTGAAAGTTAAGCAAAACTATCCTGTGTGGTGAAGGTCTCTTAATTAGAGAAAAGCAAAGTGAGCATTCTTCTCAGCAGTCCCTGACAAAACTGGATCTGTTTCCAGCTCACAGGCAGGTTGATAAATGCTTGGCAGTGAGCCATGAGTCTGTAAATATTATTGCTTCAGCACAGGGAGACTTTGGAGGGATTGTTTTTTTCCATTGCTTTATCAATATAAATATATGTATTAATTACAGCAATTTAAATCCGGATAACTACATGCTGTCTGTGCAGAGATTATTTTCAAAATGTTTTCAGTGCATGGTAACATTATTTGTATAATATAGGTACAGCTATCTGTAAATAGGATTATTAGTCATGATGAAAGCTTATCATGCCTTTAAATCCTCAGATTTATTAACAAATGTGGTACMCAGTACTTGCTAGTGATCTAGTTTGGTGAAGCAAAGTGAAAAAGCAAAGTGAAAACAGTAGAATGTGCAGACTACTTTGTCTTCMTAAGCATAAAGTTTGTATTTTACTGACATAAAACTACCCATTCATCTGAACTGAGTAACATTTATGGGTATTGTTTCTCAAAGTATGTTTTGCATCCTTGATTTTCRTAGCTATGGAAGAGCTTTTGGCCATATTTAGATGAAAATATTTTCTCTGCTGTTATCTTTCAATACAATTTGTGCCACATTTTAGGAACAAGCAAAATAATTGAAAGAGTATACTATTTTTTTCCCAAAGTTTCTAAGAAGAATACTATTCAGGGAATACATAGAGCACAGTATGTTAATTAGATAATCTGCATTTTGACAGAGATATGAYGGAATGTCAAAGAGAAATAACTTGCTAATGAGAGCCTCTCTAAGCTTAAGAGGCCTAAAAATGTAGGTTTTTTTTTTAAAGGGAGTAATTAGAAAATACTTTCAGTCCTAAAAGCACAGCCTCATTTGTTGTCCTCTTCTTGGTTCCTGATTTCTTTCAGCTCTGTTAATATCCACATCAGTTATCATGCTTGGCATGTTTAAAGCCTCATAAAGAACATGTTTCACATAGTGGTCTGAAATGTTATTTCCTAAAGTTTTGCTAATTGTGCCATGTCCTCTTGAGAGTTATGGTGCCCCGAATTATGTGCACGTCAAGATACAGATTTCCCATAATTTTAGAAAGTCACGTGTTCTATTTTCTTACCATAATTTCTAACTTTCTGATTTTGATTTCTTTTTGGTATTTATTGTTTAGGTATTTTTAGAAAGCCATTGATGCTGACTCCATGTATACTTTTTTGCTTTGTGGTGGTGTAGAAGCCATAATTATATCTGTACATTACAGCTGTTTTACCCCTTAAGAATTCATTTGCATGCATTGCTTGATGCTGCTGCTATCTTGTGCTTTGATTATGCTCAGAAATTTCTTGCCATAAAATTTTAGCTCTCTAATCTCCTCTTTTATATGTTGAACAGCACAGACCATTTGGGGATTACATAGGCAATTCATTTTTATAAGGTGCTAATTCCTGAAAAACCCCTTTTGCCCTGTAACAGCTGGACAGCAGAGATCTTTGGTGACACAGTTTGGTAAAAGCTCACCRAAATGCCAAGTTGGATGCCAGATCAGATGCATGTGGACATGTCGTGGTCCTCTYAGAGGATCCTGGCAGACCTCTGAGACTGGCAGTTACTGGTTTATAGGACATGGAASTGGGAAGGGACCCTGGAGGTCTCTAGTCCTACTTCCTGCACAAAGTTCATGTGCTTATGRGCCTTTTGTCCAGATGAGCTTCGTGCATCTCTAAGGATGGGGACTGCAGACTGCTCTGGGCACCTGTTTCASTGTTTGATCAGCCTCAGAGTAAATAATCTTATCCTTAAATGTTACAATTTCCTGTCTCCCAGCTTGGCTGTTGCCACGCACAGGAGCAGCGTGTTGTCCTGTCCCTGTGTTCCCTTGAGAAGGGTCTGGCTCGCTCTGCCACTGGGAGGCTGCAGGTGACAACCAGGTGTCCCCTTGTCCTTCTGGTCTCAAGGCTGCCTGTCCTGTACTCAAACATTTAATCGGTTTGGTGGGTCCCCATCACCTGGATGGTTCCAGTGTGCCTCTGTCCCTTGKGTAATGGGGATCCCAGGGCTGAACATGGCATCTGGCCACTGTTTCCCAGGGCCTGAGGGRGAAGGTGACCTCCCTCACTCGCCCTGCTGGGTGTGTGTGTACAAAGGTCCAGAGCACCACCGTCCTTCTTGCTGCAAGGACACACCATGAGTAATGAGAGCACATTAAACTTGTTTTCCCTTCCAAGGTCTTTGTTGGCTCCCTTGATGTTTCCAAATTTAACCAYGTGCCTCCATTTATAACACAACCTTTTGCCACTCTGCAGACCTACTTACTGAAGAGTGTTATCACACTTGCCCTGGTTTTGTTCCCTTGAACCAAGACCATTTAAGCATTCATTAAATTCCAGCAGTGTGTCTGCTCAGCAGTTTGGATGAATTCCACCTGGTCCTAGTAACTTGGTTTTACTCATTAACCAGTTTGTTTTGAAATGTTTCCTATTGACACTTTAATGTGACACAACCCTCATACTTTGCTCATGAAAGTATTTTGGAAGTGAGCTTCTTTAAGTGCTTCTGCAATGARCACTGATGCAAGGAATGTGTTTGGCTTTTCTGCTGTGCCTTTATCTTTCTTTGGATTTGTCTCACACCTTCATAATCTATTGCTACAGACACCTGCACACTTTCTGCTTTTGCTATGTTTGAAAAATCTGCTATAAAATACAAGGCTTCTTCTCTTTGTCGGTGTATTTTTTCTCATAGCTTCCACTATTTCAYTGATCTTACTAAGATTTTTATTATTCACCTAGAAGCTCATATTTGATTTTAGGACTTGCTTTAAATTTTKGGGTTTGTGATGATTTCCTACCCAAATTTTATTATCTGATTCTACACTCAGGAGTGATGCACAATCCAACTTCTGTGGTTTTCTCTGTGTTCTGCATAAAGATCATAAACTTTATTATACTTTTTATGGGAGCAGTTTATTGTGGATCAAAGTTTGCTTCTGTTAAACATATTTTACTATTTCAATAGATAGGGGTGCTTTGGTGAACGTGCTTTATCTCAAGCATGGAAATTGTGCTCTCCTTGCAGTACGTGTTCCCAGTCAGCATATTAATATGGCTTCATGATTCAATAGCTTTTTTTATAATGAAGACACATAGATGGAAAATTTTCTTGCTAATTACTTCTTTGGTGATGCTTTGCTGTTCCCAAAGTAACTATAAAATTCTGTACAAAATACTGTATAAAAAACTGTGCTGATTTTACTGAGGGAGTTAGTGGAGACACATCATTCTGCTCCATCACTTAAAATATGTGTAGTGGAATATTAAAAATTTTCCAGGCACCATGTTTGTGCTTTTTTTGTAGTTTGGTTTTGTGGTGGGTTTTTTTTTGTTTTTTTTTTTTTTTTTTTTTTTTTTTTTTTTTTTTTTTTTTTTTGTTTTTTTCCATGAACAGAGATATTTTGTGATTCGGAGAAAATAATAAAGTGCCTCATGTACTCAGCTTTAGGGCTTTGGAACCTTTGAAACCCATTGGTATTTCCAGAATGTCAAGTAGATTCCTTAATCTGTTTAAGTTGTGCTTTGTCTGCTGCACTGGAAACATCTGCTTGAACATCTGACATACTCCAGTCATTGCTGTGAATTCACGACCTTCATGATTTTTGTACAGAGCTTGATAGAATAGRTAAAGATATTATAAATTGTTCTATATGGTGCCTTATCATTTTCCTGTGGCTGTGTGCTCTGTGTCATGTGCTGGATTGAAGCAAACAGGAAGAGTTTGGTGAAACACAGGGTGGAGTTGCAATTATAATCTATTTATAATGTGGCTCACCTATAAAGTTTGTTAGAAAATGCAGAWCTGCATGAGCAAAGGAAGGAATAAATGTAGGTAGGTATTTGTGGAGACTAATTACATGTGAGAAAACTCTTGGTCTATACAATCACTGTATGAATGCAMTTTTGTACAGAACAGAATACCCTTGTTCTAGGAATACTGGAAGCTCTATATGAGAATTTCCATGTGCTTTTAGAAGTCAGATAACCAAACCATGCTGAATAATTAAGAAGAAGAAAAAAAATAGTGTATTTCCAGTAGTCTTGAAATTATTTACTGAATCTTGGCTTGTGAATTTTTGCCTTAAGTTGATTGATTTCATTGTTTAAGCATGAGCCTCTTGACAGTAACACTTTGTGACACATGGATGGAATCTCTGCTTGTGTGCTTACAGYAGGAGCATGAAATTTAAGGCAGTTGCTGCACTGCCAGTTTTTATGTCCTTTGCAGAAAGTTACAATCTTTRAAACCTTGAGCTCTTTCATACTGGGTTGCAACTGACCATTTTGTTCAAAACTTTTCAATGAAGGAGTTGTTTTGGTTGTTTCGTTTTGTTTCTTTTCCGAAGCCATAATGGCCCCTGTGTTCAGTTTTAGTTGTTAAGCATTTTGTGGATCACCATTATGCAGGTAAGACATGACAAARATCAGTAGCCCAGCTTTAAATCCTTACCCCATTTAGAGACAGAGAAGCTTATGGAAAACAAGAGAATTCGATGTAAATTTTTCATAGCCAAAACTTCATTTCTTTTAGTGCTCACRTTTTCATCTGTGTTTCATTGCCTGGCTGATTATCTCTGGAAAGAAAAAAATATAATCAAACTGGTGTTAAAACTTACATTAACTTAAAAAAAAAAAATAACATCATTTGCATGAATGAGGACATGTCCTGCCTTAAAATATCTGTGATTAGAGGTATTGATGAAAAATAGGAGAACCTAAAAGGTGGGCTAAAAGAAAAAAAGAAATTTGTGTTAAAAATGCAAGTCAGAAACTGGTTGATATGTCCTCATTCTGTTTGTAATGGTTAAATATTTAAACTGAGTTTTATTCTTTAAAATTCTCAGATGCAGATCGACATTGTGAACTTGCTGGGAATCCTCTGAAGATAAAAAGCACCAGAAAACCACTGTCGTGTATTATTGGGTATTTAGGTGCGTATCTGCSTCTGGAGAATAAAAAACAAATGAACGTTCACTGTGTATTGAAGCTTCATAATCTGGTATGCMCAGAAAGAGAGGTTTGTGCTTTTAGTAAGAAAAAAACTCTTTAATAGTTAATAAATTAGTAATAATGGTGGTCCACCATCAGYTGCAAAACTGCCTGGTTGAGCTTGCAGGATATAGGCAGAAGTCCTCCTGAAACTGATTTAGAGTGTCAGAGTGAAACCTGATGTAATTTAGAATGTGAAAGATAGTCTGGCTGTCTAAATAAAAAAAAAAAAAACAAAAACAACTGCTCAGAGGGGGGTTACTCAGTTTGCTCAGGGCTGCTCTGCTGTGCTCTTTGAAATAGTGTTTGCAATGCTRCTTTTTATTTAAAAGAAGGGGACCTCAGCCACACCAAGACACATATCTTGTAACTTGATGGTCTAAGTTTAAAAGGTGAAATGAAATATGTGCTGAGTTCACAGCCAAGTGGACAGTGATCCTATAAATTAATGGGGAGAGGAAAAAACCTAGTAATAATGATTATAAGGAACCATCACTGGCTATTAAATATTTGCACAGTCATGTAAGAATTATGGTAACCCAGAGGCTGTTAATCGTTAAATGAATATAGAAATCAGTCCATTGATCAGAGTAGCAGTGAATAATTCTGCTGTGCATTAATCTTCTTGTACAGAAGTGAAGCTGAGGATAGGTCTCAGTCTAGATGTTTTGCTCATAATTGCAGTCACAAGGAGGTTTTTTATACTAGATCAAAGTAAACAGTAACAGTCTTTTGCCTGACTGAAATGGAAGTCAGCTATTCATGTAGTTACAACTGTTCTTCCAAAATATTACCTTTTAGAATGTGGATAATGAAGCATCAATACGATTCTCACTGAATTTTGATTCTGCCTTCCCTGGTGTTTAAGAAAAGAGCCAGTGATAATTTCCTACAGACATCCCAGCTGTGTGAGGTGTGTTGAAAGGACTACTTTGGTTGACTTGGTGGAGTTTGGGTTGTAAGGGAGGAAGCTGGACAGGGAATGGTTCATTCCATCCAGCTGACCTGTCTGTGCATCAAAAGAGGAAATGGTAACGTGGGTAAAGTCAGAAGACACTGCAGGTTTTTAGTGCTGTTTTGTGTAGTCATTGAGGGGTCATCTTGATCCTTCTGGGAGTGTAAGTCTGTAGGTTTAATGGGAGTAGATAGATGAGCAGTGTCAGCATTTTGTGTACTTGCATGAAGGTGTGGTAGAAGATTGACAGTGCTAAAATATGCCAGGTATCTGTAGAGTCTGCTTGGTGTTTGCATGGGAAGTGAAGGTATCTCACTACAGCTGGAGGAAAATAATATGTATTATGGGGWTATGAAATGTACCTAGTGTAGATGAATACATGAATTAGTTTAGTAGGGATGGCTAGGAAATGGCTTTTCATTTGCAATGTAGCTTGGTGGGATTRTTTTAGTTTAGTGTGTTTGTGATCTTTTTTCTTTATTTGGGATTTTTGCATGTTACAGCAAATAAGTAAATCTTGTGTTATTTTTCTCATAAAAAATTTGCATTAAATATTATGTCATAGCTTGTGCAGGAGGCATTTGTTTTCTTTTTGAAGTTCCTCCTGTGCCATTCTCACAGCTATTCATTGGCATACAATTAACAGTGTGTCTCAGGGCACTACTGTTTTCAGCCAGGGAGGATTTCAGTGCCCTGCACATCCTGGGTCATCAGTTCCCTTTATCCCTGTTCTGTATCTTGCCTGCAGGTTCCACTGATGAGGTACAAGCATCAAAATTAGGCCCTATCCTCTCAGGAGAGCTGGGGCTAATCCCCTGTAATTGCACCACTCATCGCTGTGTCCCCTAAAACAGAGCCCCTAAGGTGAMCCCCTGGCTAATTAAATGTCCTATGTTACCCCAAGTTAGGAGGAAAACAGGCTGACACTTCAGCTGRGATACATGTTGAGGGGATGAGAGGAGAGAAAGGTGCAGCTGCCCAAGCACCTCTGGAATCCAGGATGTTTACTGAGGTGATTCAGTAGAAGACTTCAGCTTCTCTTTGTTTACTTTGCTTTTTTTTGTTTTTTCACCCTACTCACGTAGTGGAAAAGGGAGAAATTTTCTTACTCCTGTTTTATTTTTATTTCAGAATGTGGCAGACTAGTTGTTATGTGGGTAAAGGGATAATTTGGATGCTATAGTCAGTTCTCTGAATTAGCACAAGGTGGAGGTGGCTAGAAGATTTTCAGTGGGGTGCTAGGCAATAGGTTAAGGATAAGAGCAGGAGGAATGAAAAGATTTTAATTATTATGACTCCATCATACAAAAACATTAAGGATGATCAGCAAAACCCCTGAAATGTCTTGTTACTCTGCTCAGGTGTGATGAGGCAGCTGGTCAGAGAGTGTTGATGTAAAGCATGAAAGTATTTGAAGCCATTCTATATGGAGAGGAGGAGTGAAGTAGGATGTAAAGGCAGGAAGGACTCAGTCCATTGGGAAGTGGTTCTGGCTTTTAATTAAGTTCCTCTCTGGAACTTAAATGTACAGCTTGGTCTTGGTACCTTTCTCTAAAGCAGAAAGAGAAAAAGACAGCCTTTGTGGTAAACTAATGGAGGATTAGTGACTTCTGARCTGAAGACAAGTTGAAGGAAGTTGCTTCTTTCCTCAACTGTTTGCTCACCTTGAAAATATAAAATTGCATCTCCTGTAGGCTGTAGATGGAARGGGTTTATGAGTTTTATATGTTGATGAAGCTGCTGGGATTATTGTGGTTGCTACTGGASCTCTTTGGCAAATAAAATAATACTTTATTGTTGTTAGCCCTTTTCCTTCAGAAAATTGGAAAAGATTGCTAAAAGAACATTTTAGAATGCAAATTCCAATTACCTTCAGTAAACAGTGCAAGTGTTTCCATTTCAGTTTAAAATTTTGCCTTAGCAATCAGTGATGTTCATTACATTAAGCATGCTGCTGTTCCCATTTTAGTAAAAAGCAAAATACAAGATGCTTGTTCCCTACAGCAAGAAAAACAGGACATGCTATGAAATCTTTTCTGTATGAGCAGCAGATGAACATGACAGTGAACGGCAGCAAAAAGCTCTCACCTAATTAAGTGGTGGGAARTTTGGTGACATCAAACCTTCAGGTGTGCCCTGAGGTGATCAGTTACCTGTGCCTACCCTCTSTGCTGTTCTAATATTTGCCATTATTTCTCTGCTTTACTGTTTCTCACCTGGCCCTCTTGAAGCCTCTTCTATGTGGGTGTTCATGCTTGGAGGGTGTGATTGCAAACCCCAACTGAACTAATGGTGAACAATTGAGAAAAGTATTTTCCAACATGAAAATTGTTGGCGTTGTCGCCTCCTTTTATGCTATCCCAGTACAGCCTGGCCAAGGCTGTGAGACTAASAGCATTCCTGAAGGTGAAAAAGCATGCCATTGCAATGGGCTTTGACTTGATAAAATGGTTTCTCTTTCTCCATGGATGGCAGAGGCTGGAGAGGCTCCTCCTTGGAYACCTGGCCTCACTGTAGATTTTGCATCTTCCCAGCTTCTGTGCCCTGTTTTATAAACAGAAAAGCAGAAAGCAGCACTTTTCAGGAGGCTTAAACCTGGGCTGCTGATGGGAAAATACTTAAATTTTGTTTTCTGCTCTCACTTGCCTTGGGCAGCTGACTCTGCTGCTCTGATTCCCAGACCTCTGCCCTCAGCCTCTTGTGCTGCCCAGGGTCTTTGGGGGCTGTCATGGGCTGCCAGTGCCCCATCACCTGCACGGTGCTGGCAGCTGGTGCCCTGTGGCTGTGACACAGCTCGGGACTGCCCTCGGCCACCTGGCTTCCCACACAAGGCTGGACACAGTGGTGGCATTTTGAACCCAAATGTCTCCTGGGGATTAATTAATTGGTACAGCAAATTCCTGGTGAGGGACCAGCAGACTCAACCAAACCTTTTGCCACTTTTATCTGGCAGATARCACAGAAATTCCCATGGAGCTGTATCAGCTCCTGGCAAACACAGCAGCTGCCACTCTGAAATGTGCTGGCCAGATGCACTTCACTGCCTCTTACCCTCTTTATTCCTCCTTCTCCAAAGTAATCTTTCTCTTTGAAACAGACACTCTGGGACATTTGAAGCTCTCCAGTAAGGACTGTATGGGAGTATTCCCCCTTCAGTTTTGGGATAGTTTTAGCTGCAGTGTATGGCCCCCTGACTCCTGCACCTTGTGACTTAGTGTGGGAAGGTCCCTTAAAGCTTGTTATTGTGACAAAATTCTGAATAGCTTGAGGTGTTGAGGTGGTTTCACTATAGTAAAATGCTTTTCTTTGCATGCTAAAACCTGTGGGTGTGTAGCTTGAATAAAAACCTCAGAAGGGTAGGAAAATATAAACCCACCCATTCCAGATTGTTTTGTATTTATTAGCTCTTCAAATCCTTACATAGCTACACTATGGTGTTGAACTTGAGTGATCTGAAGTGAAATAGATTTTTCTTATTTGGAGGACCTGTGGGTGTGAGGACTTGTCTTTGAAGTATTGTTCAAAATCCTGTAAACACTTCCTTTCCTTTCACTGAATATCAAAAGTAAATGTTGTATGTGGAATAGACTGTATTTAAAGTCAAGTATGTATAATTTCTCTGTCTCTTTTTCCTTTTGTCTCAAACAGAGGTRCATCCTGCGGTAAAACCCAATGTAATCAGGTCAACACCAAGCCTTCAAAGTCCAAGTGCAAAACGACTGCTTGCACCCTCCAATCACTCTTCCCTAAGCATCTTGGGAAAAAGAAACTACAGCCATCACAATGGGTTTGATGGTATGTGAAGGAATAGAAAGGAAATATTTTTTAAGTCTCTGAATTGCAAAACTTTCTGTGAACCTGAGGTGATACTAAATGAGAGGGTACAGWCTTGGAAAAATGTAAGATATGGATGGCATGTTTATAGCATCAGTGCAGTGAATGGTGGTGCTTACTCACTGAATAAGAATATATTAATGCCAAAAAMCAGCTCTTACAAAACCTCCATTTWTAATTTTTKCTTACTGACCTTGATTTAAAGGAAAAAGGACAAGAAAAGAATAAAACAAATTTCTTAAAGGCAGAGATRCAGCATGTTTTATTTTGGCTTTTTGCATTGCACCTTAGAAAGCCCCTGTCCCAGCATCCCATTTACAGTGGAGGAAGAAAAAGCTGTGTCAGAGGTGTGGGAGAGGCTTTTTCTGTGCACTGTGCAGTGCCAGAGGTGATGCTTTAGACCTGGTGTATCCAGTCACTTCATTTCACCTCAGTGCAAACTGAGAGTTGGAATGAAGCTATGCAAAAAAACCCCAAAACCAACAACAAAAAAGGATAGAAATATGTGGGTAAGGCCAACTTTTCTCAAATAATCTCATTTTTTCATCCTAAAAAATGACAGTGCATTATTTTTGATTTTTTTTTATCATTATGAAACAGAAAGATTTTTCTACTGTAACTGTAAAGTTTTACCTCACGTTCAAATTAGAGGATATAATATTTGCACTAAAAAAAAAAACAAAACATGCATGCATTCCTGATATCTCTTAGTGAGGTGTAACTTCTGTATGCCATTATCTTATTTGCTCTGTAATTGCRTAAGGTTACTGCGGGTAGAAATCTGTCAGACGCTGGGCTCTCAAATAGACTGTTCAGGAGATGATGTGCACAAAAGAGGTGTCTGTCTGCTTTCATGCTTCATAGAATAGGTCAAGGTAGAAAGAAGATGACTTTGCTTTCAGACAAGCAAATAGAGTATTCCAAATAAAGGGAGAAAAATTTGATTCATTATCCATCATCGTAATCTCCACCATAATCATGTTTTTCTGGCATTGCAAACACTACTTGTGTACTGCAGTGAAAACACCTACTGCACGTTTAATGACACATTTAATAACATAGGAATCATGGCACACTTTGATAAGAAGTGGTTATTTAGAATGCACAGAAGAGGGAATTGCTTGCTCCTCTGCTCAGCGTGCAGCTGTTACACCATAGACAAACAACTCGTGTGGCACCACAGGCTGCTCGGGGCACCAAGGTGACAACCATGGCAACTGCAGCAAGAAGAAAACATGGTAACATCATTAGGCAGAGCCTTAAATGCTAAATTTCCACTGCAACCTCTGAGGGTGAAGTTCTGCAGGGATGGTCCCCCCTCCAGCAGTGCTGGCTGTTGGGCTGGGCTCTCCGTGTGAGCTTGGAGTGATGAATTACTTTCCCCTGGACACAAAGATGATCACAGAATCCTTTCCATGGGAAAAGAAGCAAAGACCATCAACTCCAAACCTAGTTCTGCACTGCTAAGTCCACCACTAAACACTACATGCCACAACTTCTAAATCCCTCCAGGGATGGTGACCCAACCTCTTCCCTAAGCAGTTTGTTCCAGTGCTTGACAACCCTTTCAGTGAAGTAGTTTTCCCTAATATCCAACCCAAACCTTCCCTGGCATCATTTGAAGCTGTTTCCTCTTGTCCTATCACATTTTATCTTTGAGAAGAGACTGACCCCACCTCACTACAACCTGCACATTTCTCCTGCAGAGAAGGCTGTAGCAATAAGTTCAGGGTAATTACTCTGATTAAGCCCCTCCTTATGTCCCTTTAGGAAGGCATACTTGGAAGTCTGTAAAATTTGTCTTTACTTAATATGGATGTTCTCTTCAAAGTGAAGCGTGTGTAAAACCAGTCATTAGCTACACTGATTAGTTCGTATCAAACAGTCAGCTGCGTTAAGGCAATTTGCACCAAATAACATCTAATTTGAAAAATTAGTATTGAGAACTTCAAGTTGTTGCTTTAGGAGATATTTCTGCTTATCTGTTTTCCATGAAAACAACTTACTGGAAAGCATGTATCCTAAATAAGTGAAATCTGTATCTTTTTAGTGCAAAAATCTGAATGTTAAAAATGGCTATTTTGGTTATTATTCTTGCCCCTCCCTTTGATTAAAATGTGGAAAAGTGTAAATAAAAAGAAATGAAAAAGTAACAAACCAATAGTAATAATACTCAACAACACAGATCCTCTTTTCCTTCTGACTTAAAAATTATTACCTTCAATATTTACCATTTACCTTTTCCTCAGGTTATTTGTAAATATAATTTTTTTTTTTTTGCTTGTGTTTTATCCAGCTTCTCTTCAGTACCAGATCAGCTTGGGGAATGGTGGTTTCTGTGTCATTGCCCTGACCACAGTGTACTGTTTGTRCAGTGAAAGGTTTTGCCAGCCCTCAGAGTTTTTGTATTACTATAAATATACTAAACAGCTTTTTTGGTTCCAAAACACTATCGATTGCTGCAGGGTTTATTGCCTGGTACCAATTAACAGTACCCAGAAAGCCTGCTATGGAGATGATCACAGATTCTGCCTTTCAGTGCATGCTTTGATGAAAATGAGCAAACAAAAAGGAGCATGGGGTACTTATATTACATCTTATTTCTTGCTATTTTCATAATCTTAGTGTTTATTGACATCAAAATGTCTGCACTTTCAAGTTTAGGTTTTTTGCCAACAGTATTAGAAATTTGTTGTGAGAAATCCACATAAATATGTTTACTGAAGATATACAATATTTCACAGCATTCAAGTAAATGTTGCTTAGGCTTCTGCAAATATATATTTAGATTAGTATAATTTAAGTCAATCTTACTGCCTAGATGAGTGCCTTATTTTGACAGAATTTGTTTTTAAGCGAATTAATAATTATTTGCTTCAAATATAGCAGTGCATTATGGAAATGGCACCTTTTTATGCCTCTGTGGGGAAATGGGGAAAGATTATGAGAAACATCATTAATATTTAGTTAAATGCTTTTAAGAATAATAAACAAGAATATGATTAGCATTTTTGTACAAGTCTTATGTTGGCATGAATTTTGCTTTCTGCCAATGCAGCACAAGATTCCCTTTCAATTTTCCATGGATGCACCTCCAGAAAGGCCCTGGTGYAATTGATAGGGGTGAGTTGATAGGAATTTGGCATTTTTGACTTCTTTTGCTCAATCATTGTCGAGAATGATGAGGGATCTCATTTATCTCTTCATAAATGAGGATGCTGTGCCCTCATATCTTGTGATTGAGTGTCAGTCTTGGGTGTAGTGCATGGACATGAGTGAAATGGCACGGCTTAAGCATCTGTGTATTGTGGCTAGACAGAGAAAGGATCTTCTAGATTTTTGTGTCCCTTATTGTAGGAGGAAGACTTTTCTGGATGTTTTTGGAAAGTGTTTTTCATTTTATTTTCAAACAACAGCAAACTTTGCATTCTGTGAGATATAGTGAAAAATGCCAGTCTGCTGGTATTTTGCTGTTTTGGAAAAAAAAAGAAAACCACTACTTTGAGAAATTTTTGTGTGATATACATCCTGGAGCTTTTAACTACTCTGAGATGCGGCATTTCARCTGCTACTGAAATTAAAGTCAGCATATGATACTTGAGTGGTGCTCTGCAGTGAAGATAGCCTCTTTCAAGTGGGAAAATTCCATCTTCAGAGAATCACGATGTTGCAGAAGGTTAAGTGTATCCAATTTTGTGACTGGAGTTGATGGGAAGATTTAGGTGTGACTGTAAAGTGCTTTAGATATTTTGAATCTGATCTTTAAATTACAGCATGGGAAATTATTCCAAGCAATTACCTTCTCCCACAAGCTGCTTAACTGTGCAATGTGTCCAAGTACTCAAGTTTCATGTCAGCCTATTGTTTTGGCAGGGTGAATAATGATAATTTYGCTTCTAGTATTTGGAAACACCAGGTAGTGGTATTTTACACAAGAACAGCCTCTGCCATCTGGCATGCATTTCCTTACCTGTCGTGCATCAGAACCAGAATATCCACAGGATGTCCAAGGCATCAGCGTCACTAATGAGGYGCAGAAATCAGTCTGTGCCTGTGTTGATAGTATTTTCTTGAGTTGTGGGCAAAAATAAAAGAACCAATTTTTCGTAGCTGAAGAGACYCAAATCAACAGCCCTGATCCTCCTCTTCCCTTCCCTGCCCATACCTTTAGTGCTGCATTTCAGGCTGAGATGTCCTGGTGCCTTCAAGAGGATTCTTTCAACAGATTTCTTTTCTGGAATATAATGAAGTATGGAGCAGATACATGAAGTAGCTAGGAGTGTGGCAACAATTTTGGGGTCTGTTTTTCAAGGAACCCACACATCTTTGGCCCAGCAGGATGAGAAGGTGACATGGGAAATTGGCAAAGGGAGAAGGAGTTCCAAAACATGTACCTTCTCTCTTAGATGCAGTTTTGGTCAATCCTTTCTAYGTTTATAACTGATACTATTGGCTATTCAGGAGAAGGGCAAGAAARAAAGGCTGAGTTTTCAATCTTATTTTTCCTTGTTGAATTTATGACTTCCCTTTGACAAATGGGTGAAAATATAAGCAGCCTAACTGACCAGCAGAGAGACTGAAGCCTTTCCTCTCCCAAATTTTCTTGAAACAGAGAAAACAAGTGTAACACATGCTTCATTATAATCAAATTCACATAACCCTGTGTGCATGTACATTAAAGGGAAGGAGTTTTCTCTGTTGGATGGATTTTTTTCAGCAATGAATGAGATATTTTCTCTCAAAGGTGTCTGTCTGATGGTTGTTATCACGATAYTCTGTTTCAGCAGAGACAGAGATGTTCTGCTGTGCTGGCAGGCGAGCAGTGTGGATTGCACATCCAAAAACATCTGGCACTCTGTTACTTTAAAAAAGAAAACCTTAAATTTTCTTTCACAGCTTAATAAACTTTAAACCTACTGAAATTGTTATAAACCTGGTTTAACATCCCAGAGATTTCCAACTGAACGAGAAGAAATTAGTTGTGACAAACAAGCTGCCATGTGAATCCACTTTTGCCATTTCTTCCCTGCTGAAATGCAAGGTATGATTAATGCTGACTTGTGTRTACTCACGCTTCCCCAAAGTGAGAGACAAAAGCTATATATTGCTCCACAGTCAGTTTTCCCTCTGAAGTTTGCTTAGGACATGTGTATTCTAGCTTTTAGTCTCTGGTACAGCCAGAAAATGCTTTAAAATATTCAGCTACAGATTTCTTAGTCAAATGTATGCACTGGTATTGATGAAATGTGAACATGGAAAATTCTCAGGAAAAAATGATGTTGTGTTACTGTCATTTACTGGGGAAACAAAGGAGTATGAAAAGGTGTTTATAACTCTGCTACTTCCCCATATATATTGCTTTTATGCTTGTATCATTATGTGAAATACTTGAGAGCTTTGTCCTGCCTTTCTATACAAAGCCATTAAAACCATCTCTGACCYTCAGGAGATTGACCTAACAACCTTTCTATGTTGAAATTTTCCAACTTGCACAAGAGTAGCCAAGTTCTATCTATTTTCACTCTATAATTGGAAGCAATAATTTTAAATATTTATTAGAAAATGAAAATGCTCTAAAAGTTACATTTCTGTGGTCAATAAATTCATTTGTTTTTGCAGAGGTACAAATGATGATACTGAAGATAATGAACTTGTGACAACTTCCAGAGACCAAATGATGTGTCTGGAAAATGATGCAGGCTTTAATTACCCCAGAACGTTATTGCTCACATTGTCAATCATTTGTAGAACTGAGCTACTGCATCTCATATCTGCACATCTAAAGTTATTTTTTCCCCTGTTTAAATTTTTGTATTATAAAACAGCGAGTTAATGATTCCCCACTTCCCTGTTTGGTCTTCATTCTTCCAACCCAACCCCATTGATACAAATGATACTGTAACTTACCACAAAAAAAAAAAAAAAAACCAACTAGGAGGAAAATATTTTTCTCCAAAGAAATAGAAGTATCTTTTCCCCCTGGAATTCCTTGAAGTTGAGAAAATTATTTATGGTCTTACAGTGATAAACTGTACATTGAATTTATATTACAGTGATATTCCGATTATTTGATCTTAGATTGCAAATAAAAGGACAGTCTTCCATTCTGTGCCTGAAGACTGCTTGAACTGCAGGKTTTTTTTCAGTGAAAAAGATAAGCMGTGTAATTTGGTCATAGGAGTGCTTGGGAAGAGCAAAAGCATTTGTGCAAACCCATGTTTCCTTGKGTTTCCTCTGAGAAAGGACTATTCCTAACATGGTGTGTGGTTTTTTTAAAATATAAATACAGATAATTATTACTTTTGTTATGCCAAAGTCAGAATGCAATTTCCATTCAACTGAAATGCTCAGGTTTATTGCATCTTGAGAAATGTAGATTATTTCTGGGGGTGAAAGTACAACAGAATTGAATAAGGGACTGTTATTAATTCCTTGTGCATTTATTTCCTTTCTTTCAAAAATGTACCTCTGATTTTGTAAAGCTTCTTTGCCTACAGTTGATTCACAAAAAAAAAGCGCAAAACTAGAATCACATTCATGCTTTAATGCCCTCCTTTGAGTGTGCCATGGATCACATGAATGCTTATGGAAAAACTGTAGTGTTGTATCCCTGAACTCATCAGTGCAACCCGTGCTTCTGACAGCACTGGTGACAGCAGGGATTAGAAGGAGCAAATTGTGTGGGATCACAGGTGGAGCAAATGGCACTTCATAGGTAAGTGCCCCATTCCTACTGTTGAATCAATGTTTCTCATTTTAATTTACAGGTGACGTGAAACTGCAGTAACCCTGGCKTTTCTAATTGGCAGAATGAATCAGCTCCTAAAACAGCAGACAGCGCTGTAATTAACATTTAAACCACAATGCAGATTGCCAGAGCTTAATTCCTAGACTCACTCCTTTCCCCTCRTATTATTTTAAAGAATTGTAGCTGCAGAAAGAGAATCTGTCTGTTGGATAACAGGATTAGCAGCATATTACCTCCTGATTCTGGATTCAAGATCTGGAGCTCATACTTAAAGTGCTTCTGTGTATGATTACTGTCAAGYAGGTTGATTATTTTTTGTAAGCTGTGATTGCAGAGCAATAGTTCTGAGCAATTTTAGTACATAATGTGATAGAGAAGGCACCCTCACAAAGTGCTTAGGCAGTGGAGTAGGGAAGATCTTGTGTATGGGGAGAATGCTTTGTGATAATTTTGTGTGGTTTCTAATGTGAGGAAATTTCTTCTACGACTTRTTTCTATCTGAGTTCAAATAAATGTGTTTTAGAAAGAGCACAAGAGCATTTTAGGCAGTTTCTGCTGTTGGTGCATCAATTTCTCYGTAATAATAAACCTCTGTCAGCACTGAAGTTGCATTTACTGTAATTCTCCCACATCACAKCTCTAAAAACCCTTGTCAGGGATGATGGTGTCTGACCATTTCTGCTTAAAGTGGAGCAATCCACTTCACTGGCACTTCATTGGCCTTAAGGGCAGAATCAGTCTCTGTCCTGGAGTTTCCTTCCCACTGAAGTGATGCAAATAGAGATCCTTGTCTTGCACAAAATCCTGTGCTGTGAGAACTCATTTATAAACCACGTGTCCACTGGTGCCAGTTTGACTAAAATTCGAGCCAGATTTTTTCAATTCCCTCAGGCATTCTAGAACTTGGCAGATAAAAGTGAAAATCCAAGGTTTTGTTTTCTGTTCTGTTCAACACCAGAGATATTTGTGGTTTTAAAATGGGCTCTGATGCTCTTAAGCTGCGCTGGAGTTTGTATTGGTGTGCAGACTTCTTGTAAAGGTTTTCAGTGCTGCGTGACTGCCTTTTAAAGCAAGGGCTTTCTTCCTTCGTTGCCTTAATTAAAAGTTTTCCACAAAATTGGCTGGTGTGTCCATGCATAAGTGTTTTTCAGAACCTGCCAAGTCGGGGTGTAATTATTTTCTGGAACAAATCGGTGTCTCCTCAGTTCTAAAGTCTGAATATTTGTGTATCAGAGAATGTAAGAGTTTAAATTKTGTAACAATGGTACCTTAATTAGTAGGCTCTGCTAGATCCTAGGATCTTTTGAATATATCTACTTATTAAACAACCATTTTCCTTTTTATTTATAAGACTCAGGTCTTTGATGTTTGGCAACTTAGATGATATTTCAGTATCTACAGAAAAAAAAAAAAAAAAAAAAAAAAAAAAGCAAAATCCAGAGAATTAATTTATTGTATGATATAACCGGGATATTTACAAATATAACAGATCTTTCTTCACTTCTTTGCTGGGTTCTATTATTAGGTTATCTATATACTAATATCCTGGAGTTAGCAGCTGCTGGCACTGCATTAACAGTGTCTGTCAGGTTCTTTTCAAAAATAACAGTTTAACAATTTCCAGGAAAATTCAGTTGTTCCTCAGTTAATTTTAGGGAGATACTCACACTCAGTTGTCTGTGAAACTGAGAGGGTGTCTGAGTATTTTGGGACAATCATGGCTAAGCATAGTTTTTATAGATGTGGCATGTAGAGCTGCTGAAAGCGCAGCACCTCTGAGTAAGAAGGAAGGTTTCAAGTAGCTCAGTATAAAAAGTATGGATTTCTGTTTTCTGGCTGTGATCATTTTGGGGTGACTGAAAGTGCTGTGTAATGTACCTCTTCTGTTGTTCAAGAGACAAGAAACCACGTTCTTTTTGTTGAACCTGATACTTCTGCCTTAAATTTAGGATTCCTCAGGAAATATTGTGCTCTTGGAGATGAGTTGGTTGGGGTTTCTGGGTATTTAGGCTTGTAAATGCAATGAGCCTTTGTCTCAGTTATTCAGGAGRATAACATGAATGCAGACTCTTGAATTTTTCTTAGGAGCATTCAGGCCGTGAAATGTTATTTCACGGAGATATTTAAAAAAAAAAGTAAAAAAAAAAGTTGTAAGAACAAAAATTACTGTGAAGTTAAAAGTTTAACAGATTATAACATTCTTCACTCTACTGTGATCTTCCCTTACTTTATAAGAGTGCCAAATATATTAAAGTATCAGGAAGCAGTAGACTGTCACAATATTTAGTTTTTATACTACCAGTTTAAAAATTACCTGGAAGACTGGTGACCTAAATATATTTTTATATATGATAACTTTTGTGTGATAAAAGAGGTGAAAAGAGGGCTGGTAGAGGAGCTCACAACTAAAATATTGTTGTCTTTAGGTGGGTATTCACATTACAGTACCTCTATCAATGTGACCTTTGTGACATAAATGCTTTTTATTTACAATTGATTAAGGATGAAGGCTTGCAAATGTGGACTAGATACAGGAATTTCTGTTGAATGTTGGAGTTTATAAATAGTTTGAGATGTTTAAAATGGCTTACCTTTTTTCTAGCAGTGGTTGAACTATACTTTCAGTATAGTATACCTTGAGGCTGGCTAAGGTGACTCCTCAAGATGAAGGAGAAATGTCAGTTTAAGAGTGTAATTATCTTTTTTTTTCAGAAAGAGATGTGCAGCTGTTCTTTCTTATGTCCTTTTAATCTTTTTAATACTATTTTTAASAATAATAAAATTTCTCAAGAATTCTTTGTATAAGTGACATCAGTTGGAAACCCTGAAAGAGTCACAGTTTGGAACCAAGGCAAGAATAATAAAAAAAATTGTAATTATTTTGCATTTATCTCACTCACAGAACTGAGACTGCTCATTCAATTAATTCAGAATTGTGTCAATYTTATGCCAAACTGCATGTAGTGTTGATAAATGTCCCTTTCTTAAGAACCCCTCTTCTATAGGCAATAATGTGTTCTACCCACATTTTTAAGCAAGTCTGCGAGTGCTGGTAGTATCATCTTGCATCTTAYAGACCATCAGTGAATTTTCTTGCAGGTTTTGTCACTGTTTGTGTTTTGTAACTGAAGGTGCACTGCTTTGAAAATGTCTTCAATATCTAAACTGTAGCATTTTAAAGCCAAAGAYAGTGTSATTTCTGTTCTTGGAGGGGAGGGGRGAGGCGGGGAAACAAAATTAATSTGAGTTAAACAGCAGGATGAAATCTATGTTAATTATTGGCCTATTAGTGATTGCTCTGCAATTGAAGTAAATATAACCATGAGCTCAGTCGACTGACTGACCATATAGGAGAGAGTAGTTAACATTTCTGCATGTTGCATTTCTSAATATACTTTGTTAGTTTTAAACTGAGCATCCACCTCAAAATTCTCAGCAAAAGGGTTGTCTAATTTTATTAAACTTTTTTCAAATGGGAACAGTAATGGAATTATGTTGATACTATCTGTATTTTTGTCTGCAGGGCTAATCCTTCGTGATGCCATATGTTAAAAGCAAAATGAAAAAAAAGCCCTCACTTCTTCAAGCATGAATTATGAATCAGTTCCATTTTTATATTTTCTTGCAGAAGAGGATAATTAAGCAAAAAAATGAGTGCAGTTAACAGCACATTATAGCATGCCATATATATTCAGGACCAATGATGAGTCTCATGCTCGTTTTGTGAGAAATCTCTGCATTTTTGATGTGTTCATTGTTGTAGCTGAACTGCAGAATCTTGGCCTTCAGGGTGAGCATCAGAAAATAGAGCTTTTGTGGATAAAGACAACACTAATAGGCTGTGTTTCTTTTATTTTCCAGAATCATCCAGCCATACAACAAGAACAATAATGGTAAGTATAGAGGAGACTATAGGTATTGATCTGTCTATAGTATGATTTTTTCCTTTAAAAATGAAGTAGATATAGTAGTATCCCAAGCCATTGGCATTTTTTAATATAAASTCCAATATCACTGAAGTGGTAAAATAAGTCTGTATTTAATGAGAAATCTTGGGGGAAAAAAAAGAGGTGGAAGAGCTTAAGAGGTACCAGTGCTGTCAGTTTGAATAGGTGGAAAATCCAGTTAGAGTTCTGTGTAATATGTTTAAGTGGTTTTTGATTATGTCAAATTAATGTTGATAAAATCTCTTGTATTCTATGTGTATGACATGGGTCGGAGCACAATTAAAGTTCAGAACAATAGCTGAGTAATTTCTTGCATCACATTCCTCAGAGRCCACTCTCTGACTTCACCATAAGTTTGATGGTTTGGGTTCCAGAAACAGAGAAATGTTTAAGTGAACAGATGCGCCTTCAAAAATGAGATTAGAAAGTTTTATGTAAAAAAAATGTCATGCCCTTAAGTATCTACTTTGCATTTTTATAGGGTGAGAAATGCTGTCAGTCTCTTTCTGTTTTGAACTTATAATAAAAACTAGGTAAGGGCTGAACAACAGTTCACATAAAGAAAACCTTTGTCTGACAGAGAATGATTGATGCCTGTCCTGTGGGTGTTGGAGGAGAGGGCTTTCTGGTTTTGGAAAAACACCAATTTTTGAGGCGAGTGTTGAAATTTCAGGATAAACCCCAGCAAATCATGACATGAGCTTGTTTGTTTTCATTCTTACAGTTTTTAGGGAGTCCTTTCAAGTTTATTTACCCTTCTTTTTGTACAGCATTTGTGGGACATGTAAATGCCCAAGTGGATTTCTTGACTTTACAGGGATAAAGGTTAATAGAGTTAATTGCCTTTAATGGTCATTAATAATCCAGTGCAAATGGATTATAAATAGGTAAGCACTACAGATCACAACTTTTCAAAATAGTAGAAATGTCTGGAAAAGTGATGCTTCTGTTTTCTACTGGATGTGAGATGTGATATAATCCTTGTTTGTCATGAATTTGTTTTAAATAGACCCATTTCAAAAGAGGATGCTTAGTTATTTATGGGTATTCCTGTGCTATAAAATTTTGAAAGGGATTGAAAATTTATTTTACATTACTGTTGGTGTCAGGAAAAAAGCAGGACAGGTATGCTGAAGATGGTGAAACCTTCACTCTTTATTTACAACGTTTTTTTGTCCTATTGATTTTATTCTGAAGATACTCAGTCTCTCTTATCCATTGATGTATCAGAATAGTTCTAAAAACTAACCCAAAAGAATGGGGGTTTTGCCTGTAAATTTTTTTCCTTGCACCAAAACATGTGTGAACTTTTAAAGAGAGCAGGTACCATTTTTAAACAGTTTGAGTTCTTGAAGTTCCTGTGTTGTGGACCTGTCCAGACTTTGCTGCTGACAGCTCAGGTGACTCAGACCTCAGACTAATGTTCTGCAGTCAGTGTGCAGTAATTGTTCATTGCAMTTAAATAAAAGTAGAAATAAAAATAAGTATTCTGCTCAGTGTGAAATKGCTATAGCAATATCTGCTCTTTTCTGCAACTAAAGTATAACTGGATGTGCAAAAGAAAATTTCTTACTCCCCAATGAATAGGTAGAAACTGTCAGTAAAACCAGAAAMTATGCTATTCCTTGAAACAGAAATGAGAATATAGATTCAATATGGATGTAGTAAAGGAATACTGCTGAGATCCAATGTATAATGGCTACTGCAATAAATAATTGCTCTGAAATGAAGTGCTCTTTTTCTGGCTAATTTTGGTTATACTGTAAGWGATAAAAAGTTAAGGCATGACCTTTAGTCATCAGAGTGTGAGAGGTATCACAGCAAATTTGTGTCTTGGGTGCTTTGATGTTAAAAAGCTTTTGTCTTACCAAAGTAAAGTATTTGAACTTCTTCAAAGTTGTGTTTATAGGTGGTGAAATGATGTAAAGCATTATTATGATCTTGTCTCTGAGGATTCATTTATGTTAAAGTCAGCGAAATAGAGAGTGTACTCTGTTAAGGAAAACAAAGGGCAGTTTTTCTGAGAACATTGCAAGAATTTTTCTTCTGTATTTAAATACCTATTTTTTGTTTCAGATTCTTGTACATAAAAACAAAAAAAAAAGACAGTATTTTAAGCATCCGTGTGATGGGGAGGAGAGGGAGACCATGCTCTTTGTTTTAACTATAAAGTAAATTTCCTCTTATYCTGTGGATAGTTGCCTAGCTTAGTYTCTCATTACTAATTTACTGATTTCCATAAATAACTATTTTCTTCAAAAGGATGCTTTCTAAAACATGTTTTTTTTCAGAGGTTATATAGCTTTTGTGTACCACCTATGACATATAGAGACTGTAAACATTGTAGTATTTTAGCCCAGGTGCTTTGGTGGGTCATCTATCATCTTCTAGGAGGACTGTTTCTTTTGGGGTTTTTTTGTGTGTTTTTTTTCCCTTGCACAGAAAAATCTTTGATTTAGATTTTCAGCATTACAGATATTATAGGTGTTTTGTGCCAGGTTTGATAACAATTCCAGAGGTTYCAAAGTCACACTTATGTTGACTGTTTGGTTGTTTTCTTGTATATGATCTGTTGCTTRAAAACCTTTCATTTTTAATAGCCTTTGGGCTTTGAAATTAAATTCTATACCCAAAATGGTTGTGTGCCTGCATGCTATTATCAACATTTGCTACTTCATGCTGTGTAGAGATTTTGGGTATTAATTTTTGCATTCATCTCACATTTCTGTGAGTAGAAAGCCCCAAACCTTGATGCTTATTAATAGAATAATGGTAATAAACCCTTTGGAAATAGGAGTACTTCAGGTGTGGCTAAAGAGAATCRATACCTGATTTGAACAAGGTAATTCTAAACTTGTTTTAAACTATGYCTTGTATAATTAGGTCAATGAAAAACATATGGAACCAATTAATATGGATTATTGCCAGTCATATGAGCATAGCTGGTTTCTTCCAGTAATATATTACCTYCTTGTAGACAGGCTTTTTTGCTCTGCATGATTTCAATTGTTTGGTTTTGTTTTTTTTTTTTTTGGTTTAAAGATGCAACAAAAAAAAGTTTAAAAGGTTAATTTAAGGCAATAGAAATGTTTTCCTTTTTCAAACAATGGGGGAAAATGTAAGAAATTATAAATTGAAGTCCACTTAGGAACCTGTGRTAGTCCAGTTAAACATTCCTTCAGCCACAGCATAAACGTTCCCTTTTTTACACTTTGAATGGCAGTGGGTGTTACRTATTGATTTCAAAGCTGAATGTCTTTCCAGACCTGAGTGTCTCTTCAGATTTTTTAGTGCCTCTCAATGAATAAATGCTCGGCTTATGTAGCAATGCAAATTGAACAACTTATAGACAGGAACCTCGATGGTGATTTGGGATCTGGGTGCCATTTCTGAATTTGTACAGCATTCCTCTCTTGACTTAACATCATGAATCTCCTTGTGCTTGAAATACTTCTGAGGGCCAGTGAGGACAGGAGATTTACCCACGTTAATAAAAATTCTATATTAAGCTGTCACTTTAATATAAGGTGTCATTAGAATGGTATCCAGACTTCATTTGACTCATAGCTGCCACTAGAGCACATATCATGTGTATAGTGATTCTATACACTTAATTCCCTGGTTTTCCTGCCACAGCAGAGCCTTGTGCCTAGTGCATCTTGTGTTTAAAGACCTGATTTACAGCTGAAACTCAGTGCTGCTGCTTCCAGAAGGCTCGACAGGGAGAAAGACAGAGCTTTTTCATGAAGGGATCTCCTGCATTTCTTGAAAGTTGGAGGTGTCTCAGTTGATCACTGTGAAACAAATGCAGATGGGAAACTCGTGTCCCTGCCAGGCGAGTTTTGATGAGCAGCGTTTGCAAGCGGCAGAGAAATGTATCAGTAGGAGCCAGGTGAAGCTGTACAACAAGGAGTGTTTGTGTAAACCCCTCCCTGATGAAAACCTTGCAAAGATCGCCTTTGGTCTCTGGGTGTGCATTCTGTGTGCAGCATGGGCACCRCCTGCTTGGCAGGCAAAACTTCCCAGAGACAACCCAGCGCTGACTTCAATATTTGCRTTCTTTACTGGATGTAACTTTGCCTGAATCAGAGCTCCCTTTGTCTTGGTTTTGGTTCCAAGAGCTTTCAAAGGTTTTTCTCCTGATACCTTTTGAACATGGAACAGTTTTGTCCTGGAGGCACACGAGATCTCARTGAATGTACTCAGACTGAGATGAGGAACTTGGGAGAAAGGAGTCACTGAGCATGGTGGAAGATTTGTCCAACATGCCAGCTCTGGGTCCAGCTCCTGATGCTCAGGTGTGCTTGGATGTGCCCTGGAGTGCAGATTCTTAGCACCAGTGGCTGTGCTGGGCACAGCTCATCAGTGATGCACAGTCAAATCAAAGCACCAGCAGCTCAGTGCTGTTACAAGGAAATTACTGAAGCTTTCTGCGAGCAGGGTTTTAAATGAGAAGGACTTCTGGGGAAGACAGGGAGTATTCCTGAGGCTTTCATAACTTTTCTGTCATAACTGTGCTGGAGGGGAAAATTTGAATTCATCATCATCATCATAAAAAAAAAAAAAAGCATTTAACAAAGTACTTCGTATAAAATTTCATTTTGCTCTTGGTGTTGATAATAATGTGACTGTGGCATTGAATACTCATTTTTACACACATTAGTGAATATATTTTTGAGAGAAGCTAATGAACTGTTTGCCTGGTCAAGAACTTCAATTGTTTTTTATTAACTTGAAATTAAAGATAATGTGGTCCCTAGCCCAGACTGTAGAACAATGATCTTATTTTCTTCTGTCCTTRTGTGAAAAGTAATTAATTCCTTCAAATAGCTTGAAAGGGCTGGGGGTAGAAGGCAAATAAAAGAGAAAATTCTAACCAATTTGAAGCAACAGAAATGAGATTATATTGTAAGCCTTGTGTCATTTTCCATAATGTTATCTCTTGCCTGGAATGAGGGTTAGGGGCAAATAAAAGTAGAAAAAAMAATAGTTCAGAATTAATTCCAATATCTGGCTCTGCCAGGGGAAAAAGTATTGTGAAAAGACAAGTACTTTTTCCATCAGGCTTCCCTTTTCTTGAGAGTTTATGCCATAGGAAATACACGTTTTGTACTTTGTACATTTCCTGAACATTTTTTGCCTGTGCCTCTTATCTTGACTAAAGGAAACATTCAGCTGTGTATTACAAAGGAGCCTGGGAAAAGATCTGAACCATTATATGAGATAACTTAAACCTATTATTGAGTAGGGAAGCACAACAAAACTATGTACCACTGGAGCCCTTGCATGTTCCTCTGTAATGCAAGGCACTGGCAATTGCCACATGCARATCTGGGGAATCTGATGTGTGGCACTGTTTTTCATGCATGACTTCTTGCTCTCTTTTTGAGCACTACCCACTTTGTACAATAAGAGATCAGCAGTTTGAATACCTTCATGAATTTCTAATTTCATCCCACCCATCTATTTTATCCTTAATTTATTCTAAATAACAGCTGAATTACTTCTAGTTGCATGTCCTTTAGGTCTTTGTCCTCACCAAAGCAAGTACAAAAAAATATGTGAAATCCAAACAGTAATCTAGACACTGAATGAAAAAAAAAACCAAAAAAAAACCCAGAAAAAGAAATTAGATAAATATTTAGAAGGACTACAAAGATAGATTTGTGACCCTGTGTGCACCAACAACTAAATTCACCATAAATGTTGTTTGTTTTTAAGATGAAGGAAAACAGTTTAGCTCTAAGAATGATTTATATGTGACTCACTCAAATTTGCTGTCTTGTTTCTCCTCTTATTTAGTTTTGTTACATGAGATCTAAGGAGTCACAGAGGAGATGGCTCAGTTACTTGCAGTAGCATAATGAATAGTGGAATTTTCTGTCCATTGCATAACATTTGTCCGACTGGAAGGAACAAATGGTGTGGATTGGGGTGTGGTGAAAGTTGTGTCATAATGTAAATATAATGTTTTGAATGCAAGTGTAGGAATTGTTCAGAAAAGAAGGTGCCCTTGTTTATATCCTTTTCCTGTTATGTTTTTATGAGATGATTTAAGAGATGAGCTCTGTGCTCTGTTCTCCTGGTCTTTGTGGGTGCTACAGCCCTTTTCTTGCTTGGTGACTGTGGTGTTGGTCCCCAAATTAGGGGGTACTCCACAAATGTGCAGCACCGTCTGCTTTTTAGGAATGTTACAAAAATGCTATCAGTAATGTGGAAGACTGGTTTTACTTCACCAGAAAATAGTATTTCTTCCTAAGAAAACGTGGTGTTGAATCGATGTGAGATAAAGTAAATTTATTTACTTTACTTATTTAAAGTGAGATAAAGTAAAAAAGTAAATTTCCTTCTTTGTGTAATTTCTTCTGTCATAACTGTTTTTATCCAATTGTTGCAAGTTAGTTCTGCTGCTAATCAATTATGTGGAAAACAAGATTTAGATTTCCCAGATTAATATTTTTTCTATGGTGTRTTCTTCCAAAACATTACCTATAATTGATACAGAAAACATTTCCACTTTCTCCTCATGTGTCAGAAGGCAGCTTCTCATGTTAGATCTGAGTACTTGCTCTCATTGGCCCCATTTCCCCAGGTAAAGGTTTAGTGGAAAATGAATGCATCATTTTCTGTTTGATGTTATCAGTTATGAAATGAATGCAGGTGTATTGTGGGTAGCTCTAACTGGATAATTRCTAATGAATAAGCCTAAGAACCATGGCACCAGCACGGTGATACAAACCTTGTTTCCCGGCTTGCATTCAGGCTAGTGGCAGGACCAAACCATTCTCTCATTCAGAGCTTTCTGTTTGAAAAGAAAGGCAGAGTAAGGGTCTGCCAAGSTAGAAGTATGAATTTTTTGAAATTAGCTTAATGCCATACTTGGATGAAAGAGTAGGTCTTGTATCTCATTGCTTGGAATGTTAGTCTTTTTGCTCAGAAAAAGTCAATTCCGTCCTAAAATCAAGGAGATTCTGTTTCTGAACTGCTTAGCTCATAGCAYTGAGTCATGCCTCAATATCTTTTTGCACAGAACTGCATTAGCAATAGTTAATTTAGTTTTTAAAGAGCTTTAAGACCGATGCATAAAACRTGTCAGTGGGCATGGATTGGTTGATTTCTTACCCCCAGGTCCTGGTTGAGGCTGGGTTTTGAGAGAGGTGTTGGCTGCCCTTTCCAGCACAGTTAGTTAATGGAATGATGTTTATTCCYAGACAAATTCCTTTCCCTTTTGTTGTGATTCCAGCACGCTGCTCCCCACATCCACATGACCAACGGGAAGGCCTTGCCAGCCGCTGCAGGCGCCATTAAGGCAAGCACCATTCCGGTGATCAAGAGACAGAGGCAAAACTGGCTCGATGCTTCAGATGACGGCTTCTTTATAGCTACAGAAGAGACCAGGTAAGGAAAATGAACCCTTAGCAGGGAATGAGGCTTCACTGCATACTGACCCACTATTTCAACAACAGTTYCTGATGTTATCTGAAGTTGCATCACAGCAAAGAGCAATGTTATGTTGAAGCATATGCCAAACTTTGCATCTTCTATCTGCTAATATTATCAGTATTTCATTAACAAGACTTAGCGCTGCTTCTCTGTGGCAGAGTTTAGAACTTTTAAGTTACCACTTGTTGTAGTTTATATACTATGAGGTTTAGGGCACCTCTGACCATTCAAAAAAATATAAATACATCTACAGTGTAGGTTATCCTCTGAAATTTTTAGAACTTGAAAAATAGTGTACAGTGGTGAAATATACAGACGGCAGCATCTTTTTACAGGAGAGAAGTTGATTTCCTTTAAAAGCAATTCAGATGATAATCTTCAGCCTTTCATTTACAGATTAATTGGTAAAATTTAATGAGCTTTTGCTTTTCCCAAGAGAGCTTGATATCATGGAAGAGTCACTAGTTTTCTGGAGGTTCCTTTGTTCTGTTCTTTTCTTCCCCTGTCTGGCCCTTTCCTGATTTAATTCAGACTATGACAAGAAGTTACAGTCTGTTTTTGTAAACTGTGCTTGCTGGGCCTGTTATTTAAAAACCTTTAATATCTTCCTTAATTACAGCAAGTTACATCAGACTGTTCCTCACTTCTGTGATTATTTCACAAGCCTAGAAAAGCTGGTAGCTAAAGAAAAATGTAAATAAAAAAAAGAGAAAGAGCATATGTAAATATGGAGATAACCAAGGAAAATGTGCATGTTTAATCCCATTAATGGCAGATTCAGCTAGGAAACTTAACATGCTAGCACATGATAATTTGGTGGTTATTTCAACATAATTGATTGTGGCGCCTTTTTTATTTTTAAATTTTAAWTTTTTATGAGGAATGCAACGAATCAGAGAGAGTGGTAAAAGGGTGATGAGCTGATGAGCTCTTAGGCTTATGATTCCAGCCCAGATGGATGGTATTCACTATTTTGAGAACCATTTGATACAAAGGCCTTAGTAATATCAGACTAATGCATACCAATTGGATCCTGAAAGGGAGACTGGTTACCTTTTGAAGTTCTGGAATTTTCAATTTATTTTTTTCCAGTTTATGTATAGAGAAGTGCCTGTCAAAGGATGAGTCTTACCTTGGCAGTGATCTCCCCACTGATCTTGGAGGCAGCCCAGACAATTTACCTAGACCAGCTGTTTAAATTTTAGGTGGTTGAAGTGCAGTGTGATGAGTCCTGGCTTTGCAAATCACTAATCTGTATCAGCCCTGCCTGTTCTCATCTGAGGAAATGCCCCTCCCCACTCCCAGGGCTGCAGACACCATTCCCAGGCCAGGGAGCAAGCAGAGTTGTGCTGGCTCTGCAGCCATGGTGGGTGCAAACAAGAGACTTACTCCTCAGGATCTGTGYCTGCTGCTCTTCTCCAAATAATGAACAGTTTAAAGAGCAGCATTTGACACCTCCTGGCATGGAGAGCACGGGGAAGCTGGACCTCACCGAACCTCCTCAAACAAGGAGGTGCCTGAACATGGGCTGTCCTGAACATGGACATTTCCTGTCCTCATACCATCCCCATTGATTCCTTCCCTCAGGTGTGCCTTCTCCTTTCCATTTTTTTCCTTGATTCCTTTYACCTTTACTCCAGGATTATTTAGAGATAGTGTAGCTTGTTCTCCTCTGGGCTGTGAAAGTCTCCAGCCTTCAGAGCTCCAAGTGGAAAGCACTGCCTGGTTCTGCTGCTAGGGATGCCCTGATGTCCCAGACAATTAAATGCTCCGTCTTTGAGGGCAGATGGAGGCAGAGAACAGTCCCTGACAGCCAGCCTGTCCTGTGAGAGGAGATCACACAGCTCAGCACCACCAGCACAGAATTGAACCAGTATAATTGCAGTGGGAGGAGATGTCTAGGGAGGAGAAGTTTGAAAAAGCAGCACACAATTTACCCAGCCCTGACACAGAATGAAAAGAAAAAAAAAAGTAACAAATAAGAATGAGCTGCCAGGGAGCAGCCATTAGGTTCTGAACATGTTCTGAACGCTCAGCTAAGAAATAATCACCCCATTTAAGGTCGCAACTGGTCCTTAAGGGAACTTCTCTTGTGCTCTATCAGGATCCAATCTGTTTTATCATGTGCATTTGTTCATTAAAAATACATATGAGAGAGACACATGCTAATTATAGCAAAAGGAAAAATATTTTTCAGTGTAATTGAAGCCTGCAAAAAGGGAAATGTTTTTCAGTAAAACATTTTTTTGAACAGTCCATAACAATTTTAATTTCTCAGTCCTAAAATATTTTTGTTTGTCTAGTGAATTAATGTTTAAGATGCACATTTCTATAAAACATCAAGTCAGGAGTCTAGAGAGTAAATTTTCACAGAAATATAACTTAAAAAAGGTACTATAATAGATTTTTTATATTATCTGAAAAAAAAAAAAAAGAATTATAACATTTCTTCTGGACTAGATGAGGTACCAGTCTTTATGCTAATCAAACCAAAGATGCATATGAGCATTCTAACTGCTATTATTCATCAATAGATAAGGTGAATATATGTATTTATGACTATAGCTCCATTTAAGAAGAATTTTTAAAAGAAATAAACACTCTTTTCATCTCTGAACTTAAGCAGCAGCATTATTTCTGTATAGTTAACTCCTGTATCTAATTGCTGCAAACACTTGAGGTATTTGCAGCAATAGATGAGTAGGAAGCTAAATATTAAGATCAGTGAAACTAATTATGGAAACAATATATCATTTAAGCTTTCCAGGGTATCCCTTGGAGTTAGTCTAGAATATTGAGGCAGTGCCCTTCACTCTACACTCAGGCCACAGTTCAACAATGCCTGCAGGTGTCCTTAAAAATTAGTGTGAGCAGATGTATCACAGAAACACGAGGACTGGCGTTTACATCTGAAGTTCAATGTATTTTTAGGTGCTAATCTGCCTTCAGAGTAGAACAAGAATGTGTTTTATATCAGTTGTAATGCACATCCTCATTTATTGARGTATGTAGTTTTGTTTTTGTTTCTTTTTAAAGTTGTAGCTATTTGAAATGTAGCTACATTTCCTCCCCTGTTTATCAGTATCTACATATCTGGGGAAATATGGCAGCAGAACTCCCATTTGTCTTTCCCTTTTTCTCTTGCCAGCCCWATTGCCTCTGCCAGGCTGGGCTGCACGGTAGCATCGTGCTGASCCCCAGTCATTGCAGCCCACAGCTGCTTTGGGGAAGAGAGAGTTTGTCCATGTGTGCATAKAATTGCTGTGAAGGGACCATCCCCATGAATTTTGCTGTATTTGTATGTGGATGCCCTTCCTGAATGCCAGTCAGCGTGCTAAGTGAATATTGCCAGTAAACACAGAGGCAATACACTTTTTTTACAGAGGAAATACACTTTTGCTGTTTCATCTTTAGTGACAAGTTGCACTTTCCAGTCTAAAACCTCCCTGATGCCCRTGTGAGACCAGGTCCCATGGGATTTCCCTGCCTCTGTTCAGTCAGGCTCATAGCAGGGATTAATCTGGACAGAACACCATGTGGCAGAGGGAGAACACTTACCTTGTGATATTACATCATAATTTTATGTTGACCTTTARTGGATTTAATATTTTTCTATTTTTCTTTTATCATATCCTTTTTGAATGAAAAAGGAATTCTCATTCCCTCATGTGAAATAACTTGCTCAAGATTTTATTCTAAAGTGCAAATCTGCTTACACAACTCATTGGAAAATCACTCTTTAAAGAGCCTCACGTTTATCACTGCTCACCAGGAGAATGTCCTTATTTCTTTTTAATATCCTTAGATATTACTTACTAGTATTCTCTTAGCATTAAGTGCTTTAAAATCAACCAAAAGTCTCCTAACTATAAAAGWATTTTATTCATTATGTGGTACTAAATCACCTTTGCTGCAAGGAAGTTTTTTGGGTGACTAGCTGTGATGTGAATACTATTGTAGGCCAAATTAGAGGTCAACACAGCAAGTTACCGTATTCTAACTAAATTCTTTATACAGAATGACTATTACGGGAGTTAATACTTGAAAAAATTGAGCAGTTTATTTTAAGGTCTTCAGAAATTTAATAGAAATGTAGTATATCAAGATAAAGATATCTTGAGTTATATAAGATATAAACATAATCTTTGAGTAAATTAATAATATTTCTGTTGAACCATTTGGTGTCAAGGGGAATATATCTATTGATTAAAACCTTTCTTACCAATTCTAGGTATGCAGTGTGCCTGCATTTCCTATCCGCACGCTCTGCCCCTAACAGAGTGCATGTGCATGTGCAATGATCAGACTTGTATAGGGACAGCTCAAACACTGGTTGGTAAATGAATTACCTTTTCTCCAGCGTGTGCATTGTAAGAAATGTGTGGAAATGTTTGGCTGCCTGYGTTATAGCAGCGGATTCTATATGCTTTCCCTTGATGGGCCAAAAAGCATATTTGCACATAGATCTGCAGTTGAATGACTCAATGCTTGTTTCCTTTCAGTGCTGAAGCAGTTAGAAACCTTCTCACGGTAAGTGCAACTCCATTGGGAATGAGTTAACTGCAACTGCTGAAATTAGAACGTGATCTTTAGCTGTTACCAGCAGACATGGCTTCCTTTTTTTTTGCTGATAAAATGATTTGAGAGGCATCCCCGTGGCAGCATTATGTAGGCAATTTTCGTATCCCTCACTTCATGTTCTGTCTCYAAAAGGAAAACGCTTCCCTTGAATTGTTGAGATGCTACCTAAGGATATCACAATTGCTGTGATAATTAACTGATACCACTCATTTTTATTCATGCATGCCTCATAGCACACASAAAAAAAAAGCTTAAAAAAACAAACTTGCATGTCTAGAAAGAAGAGAATGTGAGGCTGACAACCAGCTTCTGCAAAAATGTTGTCTTGCTGTGCTGTCAGTGGTCTGCTTCTCTGGCAGAAGTGGGGGAGAGCCGTGCTGGTGCTCACAGCCCTTGGTGCTCCTGCACGTGCTGCTGGCCYTCTGCAGCTTTGTCTGTGGAAACCCCAACCCCTCCTTTAAATGCAAACTGAAAACCTGGGAGAACCAAAGCCTTAGTTAAGAGCTGTGGATGTCCTGCCCCTGCCCCTCCTCTGTCCCACATGTGCTGTACTCGGAGCTTAGAGACTTTAGCAACACTTGCAGCACATTGTGGGGAGAAAAGGGAAACTGGAGGAGTGAGGCTTCAGTGCCTGGGSTCTGATACTCAGTGCACAGGTGCAGCTCTACACCTGAGCCAGAGTTCTGCCTGTTCTGCTTCTTCTTCCTCTTCACATGTGCAATTCCTGAAACAGAAATGTCCATGGGTATGTTTACTCTTTCTTTTCCAGTTGGCCCCAACTGTACAAAACAATGTGTGCACCAAACTAAAAAAAAGTGGTTTTGACCTCTGTTTCTGATAAAGATGAGGAGCTTTGATTTGAATTGGGATCCTGTTTAGAGCTACACCACACTGCATGGCACCATGGCCATTAGACCCCAGTCCTGTAACCAGCTTCCGGAGGATGCCTGGCTGCTCTCTTGGAGCATGAGCTGCAAGCCTGAGAATGCTGATGCACCAGCTCTCTAACAAAAAAAAACAAAAACAAAACAACAAACATATCAGCCTCTAAGGATGCAATTTTCTGGTTCCTTTACTTCTGCTGTATTATGTAGCTGTCATACATCTTGAAAAGCAGGGATTACTAAATATATCCCTTACAATTCTGTTTAATCCCCGCTGATAGGATTGCAAATATCTTATTGATTTGCCACATYTGAGACCAGGTGAACTGAGAGCTCTCTGCAGTCACTGTGACGAAACTGCCTGTGAGGGATGCGGGGAGGAAGTGCCCTTGCTGCAGTTTAGGAGTCATCCCACTTTAGCTCCTGTTCAAAGCTGCCCTGTGCTCATGAGAGAGCATAACAGTTTCTGTGAGATGTTACTTTGACCTTATTTYGTGCTGACTATTCATGAATGCTTCACCCAGTTCACACCTTATAAATGGTACTTTTCTGAGCCCCAGCTGAGGTGCTGTGATATAGAATTACAAACAGCAGTGTAGCAACTAGATCATAATCTCTTGCCATTCATTACCCATTGAGCAGCTTTCATAGTTCTAAAGGCATTTTCTTTCAATATTTACCTACAAGGGTTTTCCTGTTGGACCCTTTGTAGTACTTACTAAATCAAAGTAACACTACTGTGATAATGCAAATGTTTGTTTTTAAAAGCATTCCAAGGAACTAAACCAACTCTTTTGAAGAATGTGAATATTTTTTTAACTTAAGGAATCATAGCTATATACAAGGAAAATGTACACAAAAATCCCTCAGAGCTCAAGTTGTGCCATTAGAGCTGGGAGGTTTGAAGAACACACAGTGCTATGAGTTTTTCTTTACCAGTCTTCAGAACGAAAGAAACACAATCATGCTGGTTTGGAGCTAAGCATTAATCTTCTCACAGTTTAAAATGGAGTTTCAGTGGCATTTTAGTAAGCTACTTGCCCTGTTTAAAGGCACGTGGTAGTGGAAGGATGTTGCAGTGGTTGGAGTGCTTGCCTACAACTTGGAAAAAAAAAAATCAGTTCTCTGCTTCCTCACAGRCTTCTATGAGACCTCAAGTAGGTGTTTTAAGTCTGTATCTTCAACCCTTTACATACCTAACTGCTCATATCAAAATTAAGAAGGGGCCTTAATCCTTGCTTGAAGATTTGGCAGAAATTGCCAGTGTAACTCCTGCTCTTTGCCTGACTAAGCCTTAGGGGCTTCTTCTTTCAGAGAAATCTCTTTACTTTTATTGGTAATAAAGTCTCACAGAAATGCCATCCATGGGAGTCCAGAAGCTGTTGACTGAAATTGGATGATTTGTTAGTTACAGAGCAGTCTCCACTGATTATCAGGTGAAAATTAATTAGTGCCCAGCTTTGGTGATGACCACAGGGATGCTGAGGCTCTGAACAGATGGCTGTAAATGACCTGGTTACTGCTGCCTGAAAAGTCATACCTTTGGCTCTTGTGAAATGATCCTGCCCTGTTGTGAGCAGAAATTCAAATATGCTGCCTCTCCAGGGAGGCTTAGATACCAAAGTATGCTTTGTAATTGCTTCTTAGGTAGGAGTTTAAATGTGGTTAATTCACATGACTCAACAAAAAAAAAAACAAACAAAGGCACATGTAGAAGGGTCACTCAGCCACTTGCTGTCTTCTCCACTGCGTTTGACAATTATCCTCTCACATTCAGACAGTAGCTGCAGAAATAACCATAAAATTTTATATTTGGGAAGGGGAAACACAATTTCTGAAATGAGCCTTTTTGTGAAATTTTGTTGTCTTGGGACACTGGGGAGGAAAAGAAAACCCCAACAACTTATATGAAATATAGGGATGATAAATGCATTAAGGATTGCCTTAAACATAGATCTTGGTGGAAAAGCTCTTTTCCATAAACCTTGTTTGCTCTGCTAGGCCTTCCAGACCCAATTCAGCAAAGACCTAAAGCCCATTCCTGACTCCCACTGAGCACAGTCCATCAGCTGGAATACATCATGTAGTCCCCATCACACTCCATGTGTCAGGTGTTAAATTGGGATGCCACACAATGCTTTTAACCTGTTTTCTTATTGTTCTTGACAAATCTTGAATTTCCTGCAGTTATGGTTAGCCATTCCAAAGAGTTTTCTTTTTGAAGTTGTCTTTTGTGTTTGCACAGAGGATTTGAGGTAGCTGAATCCAATCTTGTTTATTGAATGTTTTAACTGACAGTCTTAGGGCTTAGCTTTTTGTTAGCTTGCTGCTTGGCTTTTTCCTAAATCCACATGCCCAGTGGGAATGTGTCATCTTGAAATATTTGGCCATCTTCTGTTGTGGGAGTTAAAACCAATTTGGTTTTGAACAAGTTTTTCTATAAATAAGCATCTTTGTATGGGAAGCCAATTTCTCTGTCAAAGCCTTGGGAAACATACAAAGCAAGAGTAAAAATGCAAACTTGTCAGACATCATTAAATATGTCAAACWTATTTAGGTATCAAAGGAAAGATAGCACAACATTAATTATACAATTGTTACCTATAGCAAGGCTAGAGTGATGTTATCTAAGGGATATAATTATCCCCTTTCACCTTTCCTATGCCTAAACCACAGAGGTTTATCACATTAGGTCTTAGATATTGATGATTGTAACTCTCAAATACTGTGCAATATCAGACATATTTTTCACTTTTTATGATTTCTGTGCAGTATGAGCAGTAGTAACTTGTAGAAGCTGGACACAGTTAAGAATTATTTCATCTGAAGGCAGGGAAATAGCAATAATGTGCATGTAGGCAGAGCAACTATGCATTCATTCTTAATACTTTCCCTGATAATTTGTTGGTTTTTTTTTTTTTTTGAACTCATGACCCTCTGGCATAAGTGTAGGTAAGACTGTGGAAAAACAAATGTTAGTTGGTCTCTCTTTGTGAAAAAGCTTGCATAAGTAACTACATAAGCATTTTAAATATAAAATACCAAAGAGAACAAACATATTGACTGTGACTGTGAAAGTCARTCACAGAGGTAACTAACAGTTCTTGTCAGACATCTAAGGAGACTTGATATCTAAGAGTTCTTGTCAAACATCTGACGAGACTTGACTGGCTGTTTTCGTAATTTGTGCTATGGGTAGAGGCTAAAACCTTTACTTGTCAAGTGTTGCTATTGTGGAGAAAGCAGATCCAAACTTTAACATTCTGAGGCTGCCTCTGTTGCTTGATGTGAGACACCAGGCAATTTAATTCAGCCTTTCAGTAGCTCCCCCATTTTTTCTGTAACCTTGAATAATATTTTTGTATACCTATTCTTTAGTATGCTGTGCAATTTTTCATTAAGCAGCCCAGCAAGCACTATGAGATACTGCTGKGAAAAGTGCTGGCCATAAAGGTGGAGAGCAGGATGAGTGGCAGAAAATGAACTTAAATAGACCTTAGGTCACATAAATATTGAAAAAAAAATCTTCAGCCTTTGACATGAAAAGGACCTTAGAAATYAGCATCAAATTGTTCTGTGGCAAAGCTTTCCTCTGTCGATGCCACACTGCAGGTTTCTAATCCAGTTTCTGCACTGGGGCTTCTGTGTGTAGAGAAATGAGATTGACGTTGTAGGGCAGAGCCCYAGGGGATGAGTTTGTGAGGGAGCTCTTGCTCTCCAACTGTTTCTGGAAAGACTCAATAATTTTTATTTTTCAGCCCTTGTTTAATAGCAGGTATCCAGGATGCCAAGAACCTCCTCCAAATATATTCTGTTGGTACATATGTTATTCCAGGAAAAGTAAATGCATAATTGATAAAAAGGAAGCATATTGTCAATCTTTGTGAGCCTCAGGTAATATTATAAGCTGTAATACTGTAAAGCACRATGTTCAGGCCAAAAACTTCAGATAAGCCCTACTCTGAAATAAATAAAGCAAGGTGAGAAAACAAAGACATAAAAATACTAATAAAAATGTAGAAGTAAAGTATATATATTTTTTACCCCTGTGAAGAATATAACAGGGTGCTTTCTGCTGTCTTGAACTTAAATAAGCATTTTTGGTTAACACAATATTTTTGAAAGTTTTCAATGCAATATTTAATGTTGCTGGGGAAATGGCACTTAATACTTGTAGCTCAAGGCCAGAAACAGATATTGTATGTTCTGTACATTTTTGTCATCTTGGAGTCTGGATAATGCTGAAATTGTGAATTAATATGAAAACTGTTTGGTGACCAGTTGAAAGCAACATTGTGTTCCACTATTAGACAGCTCTGATGCATCTTTCAGTTTCTTACTTGTTTCAGGAAAAATTATATGCTGCCATGTGGGTATTTTTTTCATCTCATAGCAGGTGATGCTTAATCAATATACAGAATGGCCACCCTGCTGCAGAATAAATAGATGGTTTTAAAAATTCCWCTTGGTAGAGGATGAAGTTGTGTAGTATAAGAATTCATCCTCACYCCGCTGATATAGTTAGGAAGAATAAAGGAGTTGCTTTGAAATCTGCTGCTGTTTGTGCCTGTGAGCTGTGGATTTCTGGCTCCTTGGGTTCCCAGGGTGCCAGGGTATTGACAYATCTGCAGTGCCCCTGTGTGCTCCTTCCCAGGGAGGGGAGGTTAAGCAACCCTTCATTGGACAGAGCAGAATTCCTGCCTTGCAGCCTCTGCAGTGTAAGGTAACTAAGGAGAGCCTGATGAGCTGCACATAAAGTTCAGAGCAGCTGTCCTGTAGCTCAGGTTACAAGTCTGTTGAAGCCTAAGCCATTGCTTTGTTTTAAGCAGTATGAATAATTAATTTTCTTACCCATTCCATCGAGCTTCCTTTGCTAGGACTTAGTGGTTCTACTCCACTCTGCAAAGCTGGACRCTGGTGAAATGCTGTGAATTCAGACAGGCTTTTCTGCCTTCCTTGAGGGAAGGACTGTGTCAGCTTCTGTGAGAAGTCAGCCTTGCACCAAAATTGATGTGAAATCTTTGTTGTCTCAGCAGTAGGTAACCTTAGCCTCTTGGTGGTAAATGCCAAGCTCACAGATAATATTGTGAGGATAATCTGGGAGGATAATCTCCCTGCTGGTTGTTGGGATTCAGRTTTATTCATCATGTGATGATCAATATATGACAGAATCTCTTTATGATGTTTCTTAGGGTTAAAAGATTTTTCCAGCTCCAGCATTCAAATGAATAATGAATAGTGGTGCTGAGAATAGGACTTTGTGTTTCTTTAATTCYGTCTCTCCTAAACCACTTTAGACTAGTAATGAAATATTTTCAGGGGAAATGAAAATAATGGGAAAATACATTAAACTAATKGTTTATTCCAAAAGCCGTGACAGTTGTTTGCAGTTAAACTGGATAGAAATAACTTCAATAGTAGATATTTCAGTAGTAGACAGACCTGTTGTTCTAGGCACTCTAGAAATACACGTAAATAGACGGTTCCTGCTCCAAGGTGACTTTGGTCTGGGTAGATTTTAAATCACCTGTAAGTAGACAGAAACRGAGGTGGCTTGTGCCATATGATAGKTCAGGCTYGACACACTCATAGAAGTCYGTGCTTTTTCCTCCCAATAGAGAAAATGCTAAACCCCATCATTAATGACCATCTATATATATGTAGTATCTATATGCTGTTGCTTTGAAACACAAACATCAGAAAAGGCCTCAAAGTGGTGCAATACGTGAAAAAAATATGTTGTCTTAAGCTACTTAGGAAGATCTAACACAATAATTTGTAACTGGTGAGTCTAAAAATTATTGTTTATAGAGAACAGTGCTGCTCCGTAAATATTGATAAAATATTGGAAGATAAGCACTAGCAAAGGAAAACATTTCCTTGCTAGGAGGAGAAAAATAAGATAAGCTCTTAAAACATTTAAATAATATTGGCTTGTCTATAGCAGCACCTCTTTAAAGGTTCTATCAGTCTATCTGCCATCTGTATGGGTTTTATAATGCAACTACATGGCTCATGGCAACAGCTTCCCAGTAGCCCCATGCTTATTAAAATCTTCCATTATATTTTTATAAATTAACATTTCCTAAGGCCCTTGTTTTTAAAAGGTGTATCAGTGTCAACCCACTTCTGCCTTCCAAACCTATTTTTAACTAGTTTCTGTAATGTTGAACTTAGATGAAAATTTTAATGCAAGATGGGAAAGCTTTATCCTGAAAGTGTTGAGGGAAAAAAATAATATCTAAGGCAAAAAGCCAAACAATTAAATAAAATACTTCTCATTTCCACACAGGTAGAAATGTGGGAAGTGTTGTGAGTCCTTAAATCAGTCACCTTACAGGTTTCTAAGGATCTGTGCCTACAGCTTAATCCCACTTAACTTCTCTGTGCAAGCAGCACTGCACACATTTTGGCCTTTCACCATGGTTAAAAGCCTATTGAAATTAACAAAAACTTATCAGCWTTCTAAGGTAGTAACACTCTTGCAGTTTAATCCACTGAATAGTTAAAATCTACCTCTGGATAAAAGATGATCTCAGAGAAATAAGTGATTTCTCAAGGATCTAATAACAACCAAGGAATGATGGTTATTCTTTTAAATAGTTGTTTTCTCTAAATGACCTTGAATTTGCACTGAAAATTTACATTGCACAAARTATATATTGCCCTGGAGCAGCAGCAACTTGACAAACATATCTCTAGAATATTTTTTTCTTATTTTTTAGCCTTGTTTTCTCTCCAAATGGCTCTATGGTTAGACTGATTGCAAGTTTCACACACGATTTGTGCCAGAACACAAAATCCTCCCAGTGTTGGCAGTGTTTATGCATCTTGCACATTAATGTTGCTGTTTACACTTGGCAAGTCACAGCAGAATACTTCACCCCAATGGGAGAGATTATATGGAATTTCAGCTATGATTGGGCAGGAAATCAGTTTTCTTCTGCCTGCTGCCGACCTGGGRGTGCTCCTTGTGCTACCAGCAATTGCATAACAATGCATTTCCACAGCACCAGTTCCTACATATAAGGATGTTGCTCGAATGGCATCCACAAGACAGTAGGTAGATGTAGATGTAAAGGATTCATATTATTCCTAAATTATACGAGTGCATCACAGTTGACTTAAAAATGAGCACAGTGGGCTTTATATACTGATCCCCTATTAAATATTTTGTTCATTCTCAAACCTTTGGTAGCAGGAAGGCTGGAAATACAAAGCAAAGGCTTTAAAATACTTTTGAATCTGCATTTCAGGTCTGTAAATGCATCATACTTCAAGCCCTAGTACAAAAGTCAAAGAACCAGGGGAGATGGCAATTAATCTGTCCTAACAACTGCAAAGGATGTTACCAACGATACAGATAGGGAAGACATTTATTACCACTGCCAAATAAAGGCTTTATGTAATTAAAACATATGGCTAGTATCAACTGAAAGAGGGACAGGAAATTGAGCATTAAGGRTGACTCTGCCCTTAGTTCAGTGTATCTTTGGGGGAGGGTGAAGTGCTCTGGGTGAAACGGTGATGACAACTTAATCTTTGAGTTAGCCTTTTGTCAGCTACTATTGCATGTTTAAGTGTTAAAAAAATTCTGAAGAATTGTAAAACCTGATGAATGCCTCTCAAAAAGCTAGACTGTATTTAGATGCTGAATTCTTCAGTGTAAAGCATCTGGTCCCTCCACCTTCTATATATTTTGCAGTAAAAAGAACAATTTTGGTTTTTAGAGAAATGATTGTTTAAATATAACATTTGATGTAGTCAATGGAAATTTCCATTCCTCCAGTTTTATTTCTGAAAGGCTATATCCCAGAAAGCTAATTTCTGGAAGCATTTTCACAATCCTGTTTGAACAGAAGTGCTGGATTGCCTTTTCAGAGTGCATATCAGATTAGTTTTTTTCTGACAGAGTTTATAGAGCTACTTTCACTTATTCTGAATGAGCAATTGCCTCTGTTTGTGGCTTGCTTGACAGAACAATGTGATTACGTTTTTCTTCTGCCTTTCTTCATGCTGGTTTTGAACCAGTATTAAATGGGAATAACGATATCTTTTATTTTGCTGTCCATACAAAATAATCATGAATTTTAATCTAAAGTACCCTAACTGTCCTTACATTTAGTGTCAGCTGCAAATTACTTTCATAAGCAGGAACCTCTTGGCAGTTTATAAAGTTGCTTTATTAAAAATACAGAAGGGTAAACAATTATTTGATATTATTTGAACCTTGGGCTTCTCAAATGATTAATGAYCACATTCCTTCTGTAAATAAATACCAAGTTTTGCAAACAAATATATCAAAAAAGGATCCTGTTCTGTAAGGTTTTTCTGGGATGATGCCCATTAATAATCTGTGTGGGTAATGGCTATTGTCTATCCACATGAATTTATAAAAGCCGGCTGTCTCATTATTTTAGAAAGACACATTTCTGCCATGCTGAGATTACATTTCTATGGTCTTACTGTTCTGGAAGGTATGCAATATCTTTGCAATCAATTTAATATGTCTTTGGCCTCATTTAGGATGACCATGTAAAGTGAATACTCAAACAGTAAGTTTTTTTCTCAGTGGCATTGTGTGAAAAACTGAAACTTAACTTTCTGGTGATTCCCTTTCCTTTCCTTCTGTTGTGTTTATTGCTAAATGATGCTAAACCCTAATTTGGTATTCCAGGCCATGAAGACATCCTTTCAAAAGTGAATACATCTCTGCACCTTTAAAATACATTAACCTCAATAGATATATTTTTCAGGCTCCCTTTAATCTATAAAAGCAGAGTATATTCTTCTGTTTTTTGCCTGTTGGGCTTTTTTTTTTTTTTCTTATTTTCTCTTCTGTGGCCCAGTTAGTTAAAGTGGAAGTTTACATCCCTGGGGGCCAACTCAACCTGTAACTAGTAACAAACTGCTGTTTGAAATTTAATATGCAAATTGTTATTTTGGCATTCAAGAGAATYTATTTACAGCTGACCCTGTATTTTCAATGTCACGTGCCACCATTTTTCAGTTTCAGAGGTTGAACAGCCCATTTAGATGAAAGGGAAAAGCCAGTCCTTGAGTTACYATCTCAGAACCTTGATGCAGGTAGGCACCTCATCACCCTGGAGTTTGTAGGTCACATATTCARGTCAAAAAGTTTGAATTAGAAAGCCTGATCTCATTAAGTTTAGAGGCTCCAGTTTGCTTTAATTCATTTCCTTAAGATCAAAATCACTATAATTTATAAAACTACCTAAATGAAGGTTGGGATTCTTGACTTGAGTGAATTCAGAAAATAGGTCATTTCCAGTAGTATCTAATGTTCGGGTCTGTGCCAATGAAGATGGTTTTTGGTGTGCTGTGTGTACCATTTCTGTGTTTTCTGATCCCTGCCCTGGATACACTCAGCACTGTGCTTATTGATTTGTAACAGTAAAGAGACATGGCTGTTGAAACATAGCAAGGATTTATGCTTCAAAATAAACAATCCTTGGACATACAAGATTAAAAGACAAATAACATGGCCACCTGTATTAATATGTTTGGTTTATCATCTGAAAACCAAAAATGAAAGTGAATTTACTGCACCTGAATGGCACTAGAGAAAAAGTCCAGAGCTCAGGGGCCTGTGCTATTGCAGAAGTGGTACAGTGCAAGTAGCARCAATTGCTCCCACTTTTACAGAGGTGGCACATTCACTGGGTGCCAACACGGTCCTTTCTTCTGTGGTCCCTCATTCCAGTATCGATACCACATGTGAGGATTCACCACCTGGGCATTCTGGGCCAAGATTTCATGTAATCAAATATTATTATTCTTCAAATATTGTCTAACACCTATTCACTTCTTGATGAATCATTATCAGACAACTGTGAATCATCAGTTGATGGACAGGGCTCACTCTGGTTGACTKCAAGTCTCTTTTCCATGAACTAGCCTTCCTGCTCTGGTAAGAGTATTTGTTATGTTTGTTATGGGCTCTTGAGCGSTATTCTGTTAAAGACTGAGATTTCTCTCTTCTGTTATCTCTCTCTTCTTTCCCTCCTTTCCTCCTTCCCTTCTACAGAAGAATCCGTAAGAAGTTCACCAGATCACAGCTGAAAAGAGCTTCCAGAACACCTTGTTCTCCGATCATTGCAAAGACAAAGTCTCTCATGAACAATAGACAGGCCCGAACAGAGCCAGGATCCATCACACACTGAAGATATAACAGCATCAGCACCATAATAATGTCAAAATCATGTTCAATTGTGAATGCAGACATAACAGGACTTCCCACATCTTTGAGACAGAAACATTGTGTGGACATATTGTGGCTGGGTTCTGTGTTCTGGGTAGGATCCAACAGCAGCCCTTGTTCTGCCTCATCTCTGCAAGGGCTACTCCTGGTTCCCTATCCCAGATTCCCTCCRTTCCCAGTCATCAGTGTTGGCTGGTCAGGGAGAGGCTGTTTGCACTGGTCCCACTGAAGGAGCATGGATGCAGAGTCCACCCATCACATTTGTCTATGCCTTCTAGTGGTTCAACAAAAATATGCAGCTTTCAAAACTATTGCAGCATCTTTAAAGCAGGATTTAGCCTTGAGGGGTTGCATCTTCAAAAACAAATGCAAACTCCGAGTGTTCGTATTTTTCAGTATTGGCTTGAGTCACCTTGGATTTGATTTTCTAAACTGAATGTCCACAAGGGCATATTGTTCWGCAGTTCTGAAACTTGGACTGAATTAGGAATTGCCCATAATTAGTGACCAGTTTTGAAAATGTTGGCCATATTAGCTTTGGTTAAAATCCTGGAAAGTATTATGTGTGACAGTGAACATCCAGCTGGACTAGTTGCATGTGTAGGAACTGGTGCCGTTGTCTCTATATTTGAAAGCATCCACCTTTTTCTTTGGGTATTTTTTGCATTTCTTGAAGCCTATTCTGAATAGTGAAAACCACCAGAACAAGATTCCCAGAAAACACAMAGAAATAAATTATTTCTTATTAGTAATGTCTCTCCACAAAATAATTTCTTCATTTTTTATATGTCTGGATTAAAAGATGTCTTGCAGAATGCTTTGAAGTTCATAAATGTAAGGCTACAGTTGGATACTTACCAYGGAGAGATGATGTGCCTTTTGAAACTTCTTGTAGGAAACTGTCAGTCTCCCTGAAGGTGGGAATGGCAACAGAGGCAGGTCTTTTTTTTCTACTCAGGTACTCACAGGTGAACAATCTCTGCCCTACTTTGAAATCCAGAGAAAACCAGTGTGTAACGCTGCTGTGTAAACCTAGCTGGGATATATTAATTGTCTGAGATGTGTTGTCCTTCAATAGGTTTTGATTCCCTTTAGTGGCTTTTAAAGATGTGGTGTGACACTGAACACATCACAGGAAATTGGGATGAATTTCAAGAGTTGTTTTTTGTCTCTCTTGACTAGGTAGCTCTAACAGTATCATGCAGACTTGAGATTTTTTTTTCCAGTTGTGGACATGCACCCAATTTTGTGTTTAGAAAGAAAAAGATGTAAGTGACGTCTCACACTTCTGGGTGATTCCCTAAAAATTGTTTCTCTCCATGCATTTTATGCTTTCAGACTGAAAGAACATGTGATCCCAGTCTATAATTAGCCATACTCTCCAAGTAGAATTTTGAGCTCTTAAGGAAGTGACCCAGATGCTTCTTCAAAGAAGAAAGCACCCTGACCTCTTGAAAGGACTTGCTGATAATTTTGCATAATGATGGATCCAGGTCTTGTCCGCTGTCCTTCACCAGCAAGAAAAGGGTGGATATGGAGGAGAGGCTGATGACATGAAGTGCTTGCTCCCAGTGCCCTGAACTCTTTAGTGAATGTCACTGTTTTGGACTCAGTTGGAGAAGACCTGGCATTCATCTGCCTACAGTACTTTCCAGTAGCCACTGAAATGTGCAGCCTTAGGAGTCCCTTCTAGACACAGGATTTGTTTTTTCCTCTGAACAGGAGGGCTCTTCATCAGTTAGCTGAGTGGAGACAACCTACTCTTATTAGTAAGAATTGCCTTTATTAACTGCAACATATGGAAACACCTTCTGTATAATAGCTTCCTCACCCATTAGAATAAAGAAAACATGATTATTCAGCAATCTATTTGACTGAAAGTATCAACAACATGAATATAATGAGCTTTGTCTCCCTCAGACATCAGTGAAATCACACACAGCAGACTCATTTTCGAAGTGTTGTTAGCTGTAAGGTGGTAGATTTTACCCTGCCTTATTAAGCTTGTACTCAAATGGTTTCTTTTTGTCAGTGTGCTCCAGTGTCTAGACAGYATTTTGTAAAATCTCTGTGTGTTTCTGCTTTTGACAAAAGTATTAGTATCCGTAACAGTCAGATGTGAAGTCATTTTTTCTTCTTTCCCTCTAAGGAGAGATATCAGTAACACAGCTCCCTATCAGCAGCCCAATACTGTTATCTTTTGCATTAAATAGCTGAGGTAAGGAAGTATCCTTTGCAGCTTCAAGCTGAAGTGCTTCATGTGGATACACTGGGAATAATCCAGYTTTTCCCAGCAGAGCTGTGTCCCAGGCTGCAGTAGGGTGGCTGAGGTGTGGAGGGGGCTGATGGATGGGATAATTCGCTCTGTCCTTCAAGTGTTCACACGCGGCTGCACAGAAAATCCTCTCCTACGCTGCACAGAGAAACTGCACTCCAGGCATTGCACCTTAGGATTTACCTGCTCCCTCTTGATCTCACCGTTCCTGAAAGATGTTCTCCAGAGACAGATGCAGGATTGACCTGTGAATTTCAGCTGAGAGCGTTGATGGAAGATTCCACTGAAGACGTGTTCCTCCTGGTGGGTTTGGGCATAACTATTTACGTTTTTGTAGAAATTGTGAAAATCCTTATCCCAATATCATGCAGTTCCATGCTTTCTGTTGAGCTGAGACATTTTTCACTGTCTGTGAGCAAAGATGACACATTCCTGCGTAAAATACTGTAAACTGAATCAGTATACAACAAATCAGAGCTCTGCACTTTTTTATCAATCTTCCCCAGTTTGTTATTTTAAAACCAGCTAACATATACCRGTCATCAACAATGACACTGAGTGTAAACACGAACCCTGTAAGCAAGGACAAGAAGTTTGGTGCTTACCATGATATGAGCAAGAGAATCTAGGCAGCATCAGCACTGCATTTATAATTTGATTWCTTTTTCTGTTAGCTAAATAAGAAACCCTTCTGAAAATGTGCCTCTCCACTTGTAAACAGGGGCTAGAAAACCATACAAAATGCACAATCTCTTTGTGTCCAGAGGCCTCATATAGAAAGGAGGAAAATTGTTTTAATGTTTCAAATGTCTGTKTTGCCATTTTCAACTACATAGCTGCTTTGCTCTCTTGAAATATTGTGTATACTGTTTTTGGTTTATTTTTAAAGGCCTCTACCTAGTGATAGAAGTTTTGATTCTGTAGGATGGGAAAAGAATGTTTTTGAAAACGTGAGATTGCCTGAAATGTGTTGGTCATATGAAAATATCTTTAAAACCAGTGTTTTGATTAAAGGCAAATATAGCCTTTATTTCTGCAGTCCAAACATTGCAGGATATTGTGGAAAACTGGGGATTGGAACTGAAATGTAGAACAAACAAGGAGTAGAAATGGTGAAATGGAACCTGCACTTACAGAATGTGCACTTTTTTAGTAATCTAAAGTAAGGGTTTTTTTTAATAAATATAATTCCAACAGAGATACTTTCCTAATTATGAAGGCTTAAATAAAATGGAATGGCTGCACAGTAGTTTCTGTTATAGTCACAGCATAACGTGCCACAGCCTTTTGCAGAGAACAATTATAGTCCTTCAAAAATACTATATTACTGGACACAGTGTCTTTATGTATGTGTACTGCTATGGTAATGGAATTATTAGAAACCTTTGGAAATGTCAGCAAAATAATATCCATTTTTTATTTTCTTTTGGMGGTTCTTTATATAAACCTGTGTCTTCATAAGCCAGAGGGGTTGTCAAGAGATCTGAGTTTATATAACTGCATAGTGGAATTTTTTTGGAGTAAGTCAGGACTTTTTTTATTCAAATGTTGCATGTTGAGGGAGGAAACCTAATTTTGGAATACATGGGTTTTGGATAAGAGTTTTGAGGTTGTACTAAATATTGATCAATAAATTTGCAGAATATGCTCCTGTTGCTCATAAAGATTTAATAGCTGGTATTGAAATACATTATTGATTAAATAAGAAAATAATAAAGGGTTGTCTTTTAAAATTTCTGTTGTTAAGACTAAAAGTGAATTTCTCAATGGAATGGTAAAACTGGGAATCTCAGTGTTGGGTGTTTGAGAATGTGGAGCACCTTCGAATGAAACAGTACTATTTGATTTGCATTAAAGTGTCTTGTGTACAAATTCTGTGACTCTTGGCCCTTTTTGCAGGGAATGAAATTCCTACATTGATACTGTCATCCTATTTCACAGTAGTCTATTGAATAGTCAAAAGGCTGAATATTGGTGAGCTACATGAGGGTTTAAGTACAAGTAGGTAACAAGGGGATGAGAAGACTGAGAAGGTGGGAAAAGTGAGACATGAGGTATTGGTCCTTACACTGGAGCTAGGTTTGAACTAGGATTGAACTGAAATCTAGGCACAAGGACTCATAGTCCACAAAAACAATCTGGAATCTACACTGCATTGCTCCGGTGAATCAGCTCATCTAAACTTCTCAGGTTGGTATTAATTAATTTTGTGTGTTCATTTGGTGGCACATGCAACTGGTGGCTTCTATGTAGAAGTGGAACATTGTCTGAATCCTCTTTACTGACATCTAAGCTAATTTCTGCAAATTAATTGGATTTTTTTCAGAGAGGGAGAAGCATATAAAGGTCTTCTGGACAGAAGTAAGGAGTGCTGCTTTACAGGTTTGTTCAAGGCAACTATTTCCRTCTCCTAATTCCCCAGTTTGTCTTGGGGAAAGCAGGATGCTTGGTCCACAGGCTAAATATTGTTCCAAATTTTTTTTTTATTATTTTAATGGATTATCTTTTTCTCTCCCTCTTCTCTCCTCGAAGACACAGTGTAGATTCCTAGTAGCAAAACTCAAGTTTTTCTGTGGTATTTGGATTTAATTGGCAAGATGAGTTATATTTACTAGTCCTTCTGGGTGTGTTGTATTGATATCAGGAGGGGATAATCTCTGGAAGCAGTCCTTTGCTGGCAGAACTGAGGAACTGGGCATCTCTTTAACCAGGCTTGGACAGGGAATCTCAGTAAAAAAGGCAGAAGTCCAAGGAACTCATTGCTTTCAAAGTATGACTCTAAAGCCTTTCCCTTGACTGGTTGAAATAGGTGTTTAGGGGAAACTACAGCCTCTCAATTCTTTGGTTCACTGTAGGGACATTGATCACACATACAAAGCCTCAGCAGCACAAGGACATAAAGTGGTTTTCTTTCCCTGGCACTATCAGTTGAAAAAAACTCCCCAAAACCCCACAAAACCAAACCAAAACAAAACAAAAAAAAAAAACCAAACAAAAACCACAAACAAACAAATACAAACCATACAAAAGAAAACCCCCAGCAACCCCAGCAACCAACCAACCAAAAAAACCATGGCTCTGCTGTCTACTTAAAGCAGCAATTATTAGAGAGGGCATTTTGCTGAGTTTTGTTTGGTCCTTGGTCTATGCAGAACTTTCATAAAATGCTGTAAATACAAAGAGATTTTCTGTGAGGCTGGTCTGCCATCATGGCACTTTTCCATGAAGCCAGATGCATTATGGTTGCTTTATAAAACAAGCAAGTAGTTGATGCATGAGTCTTACCAAATTAACATAAAAATCCTACGTGAGCTTTATGGCCTCATTGTATTACAGCCACTTGTTACCACAGTGGCAAGACCAAAGGTTCTTCACATACACCTTATTTGTGTACACATCCCTCAGCTAAGCAGAGKGATCTTTATGGAAATTAAAACTCTGTATTACTCATTTAAATGATGATAAAACCTAGATGCCAGGCCAAAGAACTGTCTGTGGCCAATAAWATTTAAGATATACACTCAAATCAAAGTCTGCTTTGTGTAGCTGGGACGTTCCTTAAGCGTTAAAATTGGCACTGATATTCTAAGGACATTTGTTTTAAATGGCTCAATTGAGTCCTACACAGAAAGAAAATAAAATCTTCAGGAAATAAATCTTAGTCTGTACTGCTTTGGGCAATCGGATGGGAGGAAAAGGGTTAGAGAGAGATTTTGATGCAAATTCTCTTCCTACCAAGTTGTCAATTCATGCCYGCAGAATTTCTTCACCAAAGCTAAGTCCCAGTGAGTCTGGAGGAGCATGGCAACTCTCTAATTTATTTGTAGGGATTTTTTTCCCCTGCTGGCTAGCTTTGTTATTACTTTGGAGGTTTGCTCAGTAATCTGAATCAATAGTTTCATTAATGAGTAGGAGGCAGTTCATATCACCTTTGGGTTAAAAGTGGCTCTTTCCCTGCTTTATTTTGCTTAGACACATAAAAAAAAAAATACTTTGCATAATAATAGAAGAAAAACCAAAAATATTTTCACCAGCATTTCTGTGAAGCTAAGAAGTAAAGCATATACAACATTAAACTAGCTGGATATAACAGAATAGGACACTGAACATGATTTTCTTTTGTTACATGGATACWACTGTTCATGACTGAAGAACCATTCTTTCAAACAGTCTGTTCTGTTTTGGTTCTGTGGACACTGCACTTGCTTTTTCTGTATTCACCAAACTCCTCCATTGTGCTGTTTGCTCTGCCCAGTAGTCACACTGGGAAAATGAGCTGCTCATACTTTAACTTTCTGATAAGTTATTGGGGCARATGCAATGAAAATTTTAAGACCATAGTATTGGTGAATAGCTCCATGTTTTTTTTTTCTTTCCTTCAGTCTAGATTTCCATTGGAATTTTAATTTTTTTTTTTCAGGCAGTCAATCTAAGAAAATTTTTACTGAATGGCATTTATCCTTAGGATATGCATTTAGTCCACAGTAAGGTAGTTACATTGCACAGTCTGCTTGCAGGAGCCTGACTTAATCCCAGTTGTTTGATAATCTTGCCCCATTGTGGTTTCTTTTCTGTATTAGTAACAATAAGTCCAGTATTGATTGGCTTTTCCAAGAGGACCAGACTCCATCCTGTAATTTGTAAATGCAGTTAAGGCATGGTTAAGTATTTTCTCCTTTTTRAGGTCTCTGCTCTCTCTCCCACTTCTTGTGTACGCTTATAATAAAGGAGAACTTGATGATGCTCTCCTTCCTGGCTGTGTGTGGGTTTGGCTGGGAGAAGGAGAGCTTGGATCACTGCTGCCTGTCCCTTGGCACACAGACTGTACTGGCCACTACAGAGCACTCTTGTGCTTCTCACTCTGGAATTCTAAAGGTGGGGACAGCTCGTCAGGCTGGTGCTGCTCTCACCYCTAGGACGAGAGGGTGGCTAAAGCAGGCTCCATGGCACTGCTGCACTTTGGGGTGTAAGGAATGGTTCAGGGTGGCTGAGCCCTCTGGAGATGCTCCCATTCCGCTGCTGCATGACTGGAATGCACTGCCAGCCCTCTTATTTAATGGCATATTTGGATCCTTATGGTATATTTGGATCCACGCCCCTTCTGAGTTTCTTCATTGATTCTCACCCACCTTAAGCCTGCCATATGTTTTCTTTGCTTTGTTGAACCCTAATTGCTGTGTATTTTAACTCACTTTTCAGAATGATGCCAAAGAAGTTATAATCAAGATGCTATAAACATCTAGAAGTTTTTGCTCCCTCACCCCTTCCTTTTTCAATTTAAGGCCATTTTTATTCCATTAGWCTTTGCTTTTCACCTACCTTTCCACTGGTCTTTCATTTACTGATAAAGAAGCATCAGACCTTATTGGAAATATGACATAGTCTTCAAAATGAAATATTTGTACCTATCAAGGTGATGGCAGCAAACATCTGCTGTGGGTTTGTAGATCAATAAGCCCAGACAGGGTATGGGCTAAATTGTCAGAACTCAAATGCAGATTAATATTTTAAACCTGCTGAATTTCTTGGCTATTTGGATCCCGTGGTGTTGCATGGTTGCTTCCAAAAACTGGTGTTTGCTTCAGACTTGCAGCCTAAACCTGTCTGAGGGTTTTTTTAGGGTTCTGCRCTAGGGTTTGGCTGGACTGTACCTATTGCACATGCCTTGCCAGCCTGTAATTAGACTGACTGCTTMAATGCTGCATAGCTTTCTTCTGTTTACTGCTCATATGGATTAAACGTGCAAGATTTCAGTAGCAGAATAGAAATGAAGTGACTGCCAAGCTCTGGTTTTTCTCCATCTTCCCTCAATGCACTAACGAGAATCAATTGSAGTTGCTTATTATTCTTAAATAGCATTTAAATAGTTAATTTGAGAGAATCTGATTCACTAGCTCTTTTCATTTTGCTGATTTGATTTCAGCCTTCTGCCCATCTGGGCCAACCTACRTGTACTGTTCAAAAACCTAAACTCATTGGTGCACATAACCAAAGTCAAAGACACTGAGCCTGACAACCCAGCAAAGCACTGTCTGCAACAGTGTCCTCCAATCCTCTGTTTTCTTGCTGCTAAAATCCTCAGTGAGAAAGGGGTCTTTACTTTGCAATTAATTCTCTGTTGTGCCTGAAAAAGAAGCAGAGCGATTATAGAAAATAACTCCTCCTCATCCATTCAGTTTTCTAAATGTTCAGGTCTGCTGRCTGTATATCAGACTGTGGAGTTGCATAGTCAGAGGAATGGTTTCCTGAGCWGATGAGTTTATTCTGCCTGGGGATGCTCTGGTAGAGCCCCCTGMTCACCGTAGGAACTGCAAAATTAATCTCTGTGAAGTCATGTGGCACTTCTAGAAATGGCCTTCTGGTCAAACTGCTGCATCTGTGCAAATCCCCCTCACAGCAATAAAGAATCCTGAAGTAGGATTGTAGGCTAAGCTGTAAGCTCTTTAGGTTAGGGTTAATATCCTCCTGTAATTATTTTWAAATGCTTTTTAGATTTATAGCTTCATGGCAATCCCTGTGGTGGTGTATGTAGGGTCTGTACATTCACTAATGGATGCCTCTGGTTTCTACARTGTGCTGTTACCTGATGTTAGGAAGGAATAGATGTATTCTTTTTCTTTCAATAAAGGGCTGGGCGAGGGTTGCTATTTCCTTATGGTCTCCCCATATTTAAATCCGTGATGATTTATGTTCACAACTTGCTTTTCTTTTCATGGCCAAAAAAAAGATAGGATAACACACTGAAAGTACAGGGTGGTTGTATGTGATGAAACATTGCTTTTTTTTTCATTATATACACACAGGGAAGTTGAAATGTTATTTGTAGAGGATAAAGGTGAACTTTGCTCATGATTTTATGAACTTCTTTATTGCACAGTCCTTTTTGTGCAAACAGCACTTGACACTCTCTTGCCTTTTGTTATTTCCAGCAGATTGGAGTCACTTGTTTTTCAATGTTGGACTGTGACAGAGCAGCAGCTGTTGGATAAAAGGAATCAAGATAATTTTTGGGTTTTGTGATCAAATATTTAGGGGGATTTGTGAAGTACTGTAAAATTCAATTAGTTTTGCTTCCTATATTGTTTTCTCCTAGACCATTGTTTTGCARTTCTGGAATAATTTGTCATCATTTTTCTGAAAGTGGAGCTGGTAGCTGGTCTGGGCTAAGGCTTTTAGCCCAGCTGGTGTTGCTGGGGTTGGTGTTCACTTCACAAACTGCTGTGCTGGCTGAAGATGTCACCCTGAATGTCTGCTCACTATCGATCCCCTGCTGAAGGTTTCTGCCCTCTCTCAGGAAGCTGCTGTTTCCTGCTTCAAAGCTGGACTGAAAATTAGGCTTAACTCTGTGGCTCTGAAATGAGAGAARGAGGATTCAAGTGAATCCACTGAAAATGAGAGAGGGAGTAGGGAAGAACCTCTGATGGCCAYGAAAGACAAATAGCTGAGGTCAGAAGTTTCTGCAGCTTCACAGCCTGATCTGGAAGCATACATCTGTCTGCAGCCCAAATAAATAATATCTCATTAGGAGCCATTGAAGTATTGAAAAAGTAGCAAATATCTCAAATTAACCAATGTGGTGTCATCAGCCATATTCAAGCATCTAGATATGTTTGACTAATTCATTGCCTCACTTTCTGCTCCTCGCCAGTTGTGTGTCCTCAGCTGTGTCTGTCACTCCTTGTGTTCCACCAGTCCCAGTTCAGGAGGGTCTGTCAGTCCTCAGCCAGGACTGGACACCTGAACAGGGTCAGACTCTGAATTTCTTAGTTCTTTCCTTCTGCACTACTTGAAAAAAGCCTGATTTGCTCAAAACTCAGGCTGTAGCCAGGATAAAGGTCACTGACTTGGTACACTTGATAAGCTTGGTACAGTGTGTTTGAAATGTCAGGTAACATGGTAACTTTTCCATAAACTAATAGGTTAATCCAATATGATCACTGAGAAAGAAATAATTCTGTTTTCAAATGTTTCYACAAACTCAGTATTGTCATGAACACAGATGCTGAATTTCTGATGGCTGGTGAAATGTATTTCCATGCTGTTTGTAGCTGTGTACAGATATTCAGGTAATTCATTYCGCTCTCAGTAATGCAGGGTGCTGTAAGTCACTGCAAAAATTTCATAAATATGTAACAAAAAATCAGGAGTGATTGTGAAAAAAGTCAGTGAAAAGGCAATTTTAGTAAAATAATCAGCTGCCAGGAAAAGGCTCAGGTGAGTAGTCATTTTTCCCTGATTTCTTGATATAAGTATGTTAATGTATTTATTTTGCTAATCTCATAAAAAGTCCATTGAAGTTGCCATTCATTTTTTAACTTGAGCACCATCTAGTGTGCATGATAAAAATAATTTAAAAATTAATTTAAGGCCAGTTTATTATGGCATTGAGCAGTGGAAGTTGAGCTGGCATGTTTTCAATGTCAAAAGGAAAAAAAACACATGTCAGAGCTTACATCCTAATAACTCCCGGTAAAACAAGCTTCAACTGGCATTCTTGGGAGCCCACTCCTTTTAATTTGTGTTTCACTTAATCACTTGCTTGCACTTAAATGCAAGAAATGAAATGCACAAAAATAAATTTATTTATTCACAAGGAGGTTAAAAATAAAAAAAACAAAAAACCCCAAGCAACAAGTGGTTTTTTTCCTAAATACAAACACATATTTGTATAGTCATGCAAATAWAAATGCAGAGTCCTGCACATTGCTGAAAGCTGGCTGCTCCACCAAACTCCTGGCTTTCAGCTAAGTGTGTCTTGGCAGATGTTCTTGAGATCTACCCAGACTTGGAATACTCAGAGATGAATCTTTCCTGCCTGCCTGGATCAGAGTGAGTGCATTTCTGAAAAGATCAGCGTGCTTTCATTTTTCCTGCTGGCRTTGCTTCGTGCAGCCCAGGCCCATGGCATGTTTTGGGAGCTGTTGTTGCCATTGCTAAGGAAGTTCATGCTGTTCCTTGCAATGCATTTGGTTTGCACCTCTACTGGGAAATCCCTCTGACAGTAACTTCTGTCCTTTTTCTAATGACCTGACATTCCCCCATGAAATAAGATTAAGAGCTGCTGCTGGGGAGCATTACTCATCCATCAGTCATTCCTTCATCACGGTTCTGCCCCTTGCTGCAGGAGTTCCTGTCATGAGGGAAAGATCTTCTGCTTCTGGGTGCTTGTAAAACCTGAGGAGTTTAAAACCCACCATTAGATTTATTTTGAAAAATCTTATGATTTGTGAGTCAAGTGAGAGATTCTTTTGGGAAGTAGGAGGCAAAGGAATGGGACATTACCAAGATTTTTTTGAAACTTTCAGCTTGAGAGTCTACTGATTTTTTCTTGTCATTATTTTATGAAACAGAGGCTGCTTAGGCAGACACACCACTATTGTTTTAAGGCCAGAAATGAAAGCCCAAGCTGGTAGAACTATACTAAATGTATCAAGTTTTTATAAGACTAAGAAAAGGAAAAAAAAGCTTAATGGAGGGATTTTTCTTTCTCAGTTCGAACAAGTCCCTGGGAATGGACATCACTGGCCCTGACAGGCCCATGTGCTCTGGCAAACTTAAGAGTTCCTTGCTCCTGCAGAGTTTCAATGAGCTCTAAACTGAAATAATTCAGATCAATAACTGCAATTTTGAAAGTTTAATAGCTGTATCTGGATGAAGCTTTTGAACTTGYCCTGTCATTTTCTGACTTGCTACCCAGACATATGGTCTCTAGTGCAGCACAAACTGCAGACTTTTCACCCAAGCCCCACATCAAATAAATTCTCAGAGTATATAGTCCAGACAATAAGTGATAAAAACTGCGTTATGGTGAGTCACCCCTCTGCACACAGGAGTTGAAAATTATTCATCCCCTTGTGTGTGTGAGAGTTGTGAGCCCTACTATCTAGGGAACACATGTACTAAACTCTGTTTTGAGGGGAATTTTCTGGTGGGATTACCTTCTCCATCTGGAAAGCTTTTTTTTTGAAATCTGACTGTGCAGTGTTGGGCAGCCTCTTTAGACAGAGGAAGWTTTCCCTTTCTAGTCATTTGTTGCACCCCAGGAGCAAAATGCCAAATGGAAAATATRCTAAGGTAGAAAGAAAGGAGTGCCTCAGTGTACTATCAAGTGAGATGGCAGAAAATTGAGAATGCCAAACATTCACATAAAGAATTTTTAAAAATTGTTGGAGTTAGATCCCCAACTGTTATTAGTGTTATGTTTACTGTCTGGTACTTTTATGACATTTATTTCAGCTTGGATTGTACCATCAATATTGTTGTATGATTCATAATAGACTAATTCAGTTTTTCTTTCAGAAAGGAAAATCTTGCTGCAAACAGATGTTKTGTCTGATCTGAATTTTTAAATTGATTACAAAAGCACACACAAATGTGTATTTTGTCAGACTCTTGAAAAGGGACAGGAACTGTTTATTTTTTCGTAAGTGGAAATATGTTGAAGAGAGAAGCAATAAAATGATTTATAAGGACTGTCAAATTATAACTCTTCAACCTCACTCCCCCCTCATCCCCCCCAACATATGAAAGGACTTGTAGTCTCCTCCTTCACAAAGGCAGATTCCCATTCCAGTCTTATTAAAGTTCAGGCAGGGTTGTTGCTCTCTGGTATTCAGCAAAGAAAATGCCACCAACTTAAGAATTCAGCATGTGCTCTAGCACTACTGGAATTGGTTTGCTCACCTGGAACACACAACACAGAGAAATTGGTGGTGTTGTCTCTTAGTGGTGGTGGTGGTGCTCTCTGCTTCAGTGTAATTTCTTTGTGTAATTTCTGAAAAGTTTAGTTTAGGTGTTTTAGTGCTCCTTGCGCTGTCAGCTATTAAATTAACATGGAAAAGAACTGTTTCCCATTAGTGCTTTACTGTCCATACAGGATTTCCCTGGGGATTTGGCTTTATCATATGAAACATGGGTCAAGAGGTTTTCCATTCTGCCTTTTCATCAAAATTCTACGTTTGGATAGGATTGTTGAATGGACTATTTGCAAGCAGAGATGTGTATTCTTTTTTTTCAGTGATGTGGTWTTAAAAGTACTTTGATTTGGCTGAAGTCCTTTCTCCTTCAACAGTAGTTTTGTAATACATGAAAGTGGTAAGGTTTACTACAAACATGCTTTGGTCCCCATTCCCTCCAGAAGTTTCTTTTAAAAATGGAATCCAATGGCTGAGTGAAGCAGCTTGGGCAATCACATCACATGGAATGAGAGATGGGGAAATGAGGAGCCAGCATGAATTGCAGTCTGAAGCCAGGCAGAGTTAACACCACAGAGCTCACAGTCTATGAGGGGCTGTGCTGAGTGCAGTGACAGTCTGCTCGTTGTGACGGCTGTGCTTGTGACAGTCTGCACGTTGAAATGGGAACAGTTAATTCTTCAAGATACAATGAAGAGGAGAGCTGCTGGTCACATGTTGGTGAAACCTGAACACCAGCATGCCAAGCTTCCTACCAGAACAACTAAAATGGTTTTGAAAGAAGTATCCTCAGAGGTATAGTATAATTCTCTCAAAATGTTGTAATTTTTCTGTCATTTCAGTCTGTGGAAAAAATACCAACTGGTCCTATTCCCTGGGTCACTCMTCTGTCTACGTGCTAGTGGAACACCACTTGGGAAGTTAATGAGTAGGATGAGCTTWCTGAGTCCCCATCTCACCAGATGTTCATTATTTGTTAACATCTCATGAAAGAAGATGGAATGCCTGACTGAACAATGGCTTATCTGCTTTTTGGGGTTTTTTTCATGGGTTGTTTTATAGTTTTGGGTTTTTTTTTGGTGTTTTTTTTGTTTTTTTTTAAATTTGTTATTTTCTTTGCAAGTGAAGGGATCTCAAATCCTCAAGTGTTTCTTTTTGATCACACGTGAATACTTTGTGCCAGAGTATGAAGGCCACACAGATGCTTGTTCCCATTGTCTCACCCTAGAACTAACTCCTGAAAGCAGCTCCCAGGAATACTTAAAATCTTCTTGATCTTACAAAAATGAAACAGCCAGCCTTAGGAGAATTGGTTAGCTTAATAGGCAGGGTTTATAAAATTACTCTGAACAGGGAACTTAACACTAAATGAGAAGTAGACTAATATTTGGTTGTGGTTATACTGAAGAGCATCTTTTACAGAAAATTATAATTGCTGTATTTTCTTCATAGAGATTTATTCCATATKGTACTTTCAGGAGTAATTGGATTATGTTAAWCATATCCCTGTTTGTGTCTGGGCATTAATGGGGCCTATATTTTTTTTAGTTTGTATGTGTTATTCCTGCAGGTAATGAGGAGATAACAGAAATCAGTGAGATAACAGAAAATAGAAATAGACAACCAAACATCTTTAAATGTATATGTTGCTCATTTTTCTGTTTAGAGGCTTTGCCATCAGTGATTCCTTAACTCACTGGAATTATATCTGGTATCATCTTCCTTGGCAGCAAACTTATCAGGACTTTTCAGGCTGTGCAGCCTTATCTAGAGATCTTCAGTGCATGCTTTAAGATTCTTCTCCATTAGCAGGCACAACTGTAGCCTGGGATGGCCTAAGGAGTTTGTTTCAGAGAGTGTGTTTACTGTCTGAATACTGCTGCTGAACAACCACAATTTAAAACCCAGCATATRAAAGTAATTTGACTGTAGTGCCTGTTCCACTAAATATTTTGGACTAATAGTGATGATTCAGTATCTGCTGCATCAACAGCTGAGTTTTTCCTGCAGCCCGGGCCACCGTGATACAGTGACTGTTTTGCTTGAACTTTACATTACTTCAGTTGGCAGTAAGGGAACTAGAAATTGTCCTTATGCCAGGTCACATTTTCCTTATGCGACTTTTTTTCTGTTAATTCAATGGAACCCTTAAAATGCTGAGCCACAGGCATTGAGGATGGCTTCTTAAGGTCTGGATGTGCATAASAGAAGAGAGTTGTTGCAAATAATCACCTGTCAGAGAAAGATGTGCAARGACACTCCCACACTGTCACCTGCTTTGGTCTGCTTGTATTTGGAGTTTAAATGGTCATTTAATTCTTGTTTAAGGGTCTCCCTAACACTCTTCCCATCCCACAGAGCTTGGAACCCTTGATCAGGGCAAAACTCCCAGTGATTGCAGTGGGGAACAGGAGCACCTGCTTCCTCCTATCCATGAGGCACTTGTGAATGGCAAGGAGATTGAAGGGACTCACCTGGTGAGACTCTTGGGGATGGATGGTGCTGGGCAGGGCCAGGAGTTGAATTTGATGATCCTGATGGATCCTTTCCAACTCAGCATATTCTATGATTCTATGACTCACTCTGGGCTTTTGCCAGGGAATGGGACTTCTCTAGAACCCACAGTAATGTATCCATACTCATGTTCTATTAAGGTGTTCTACTAAGAATATTTCTCCTTAAAAGGATACTCTTAAAAAAAAAAAAAACTAACCAAAAAAACCCCAAAAAACCCATAAAAAACCCCCAAAACAACTAGTTAAACAAAGAGGCAAGAATAAGCGGCTACCATGTTTCAGTAGATGATGCCCTGGTCCAGTTTTAAATGATCCAAGCTCTAGATGCTTTGTCATGGACTAGGCATAATCAATCTGGATTTTGCTGCTTGAAACAACTCTGTCTCTGTAGATTTGTCACCACTGAGGTCTGACTTCATTTTACATCARGCTTGTCTATCAAGTCAGATCCACAGATGATTCTCAGCAGCTGTAAATCAATGCATCTTTTTTGATTTCAGTGTTGGTTCCTGTTCACCAGCCGAAGATCAGACCAAGGATTCATTGACTGACTTCCCATCTGGGTTGTGATCYATATTTCCAATTAGTTACTTAGAGTAAGGCAGTTTTTCTTCYGTGTTTTTAAGATTTGCTCTGGGTTTATTTGCTTTACTAAAGCTGTATTTTAATGCACTCCTCCTATTCTAGCATGTTACCTTGAAGAAACTTATTGAATAAAAAAAAGAGTGGATTTTTAATGACAAAAAGAAAGAAGTAGAATTTCCATTATAAATGGTAGTTTATATTCTTCAGTATTATTGTAATAATAAGTAAGTAGCCTGTAAGTAGTTTGGATCTTTCTGTGTTTTGATTTATTTCCATCTATCATTTCCAGACTGCAGCAGACATGAGGCTSTTTTACTTTATGTCTTAGGTTCCTTTTGACTAGGTAGCTAAAGACTTGGAACATGTTTGCTCATATTTCCATAAACGCAAACAATTATAATGCATTAAATTCAAGCTCTCTAGTTTGCCACTTTTGGTAGGAACAAAAAATTAAGCCAGGTGTTTTCTCTCTGTGACCTCGTTTTTCTCCCAAATTTTCCTTGTATTTAAATCATATTCAGGTTTGTATTTTCTTGTGTTCTGTGTTTCAAGAGCAACGTTGTTTGAACATGCAGCTGCCATTTCATSGTGTTACTAAGGGTGAATGTTCTCTTTGTGCTTTTACCTTATAGCAGCTGCTCACGTCATCCTCCTCTTGAAGAGACAGCTCCTCTGAAGAGGCTCACCTAATTTTCCCCTTCATCCAGAAATCAGTGTCTTGAACTGCTTCCTTCTGTTCAGAGCTTTCAGAGGTGGCGATGCCAGCTGAAAAGGGCTGTGTCTTCCCAAGTGCTTGCTCAAGAAATGCTCTCAGCACTCACCATAAGAAATGGCAAGTGTTGCTTAAAATAACTTCTGTAGCTGCAGGTAGTGATCTCTGCTCCCTTCTGGATCGTAGGGGCTGCTACAACCATTGAGGAACACTCTTGCAGACCTTGAGAGATTTTTGAGAGATATGGATAAAACATCTTCCCAAAATCTTCCATCATGAATAGCTGTRATTCTGTGCATAGCCAAGAAGGGAACATTAGGATCTCTCTGYATCCCTTTTACTGCTTTGTCTTTAGGACAAGCTCCTTRAAACCRTAACAGGGAAGGCTCACTTGCCAACAGAAAACTCTAAATTTCTGAAGGAGGTGCGYGGCCCTTGGCAGTATCTGTGTCATRRTAYCACTGTGCAGTTTGGTGGAAAGTGTYATGGGTTGACTGTCATGCTCATGGAAGAGGAAACAAGGAACTCTGTTTTAAATGGRAGGGGAGCTCTGTTTTTAGGAAAGGGACTGAACCTCCAGCTCCTGGAAAGTAATTATTTTTAGCAATTCATTTGAATTTAAAATTAAGTAAGTTGACTTGCTGTTGTGAAAATCATGCTTCTTGAAATGATCTATCTTCTTGGATGAGCAGAARGAAACAGGGCATTTGCAATGCCAGTCATCTTGAAGAATACACAGGCACGCTGTTAAAAACGTCATCACAGCACAAACTGGTTGGCAGAAACACCCTAAAGGACCGGAAAATAGCTGGGTATGAGAGCCCATATAATGTGATCTCATGATCATTTGTGAATTATTTGTGATGGATGGAATAGAAYCTCATTCTCAGCAGGGTCTTGCTATGTTTCAAAATGAGAATTTTGATGACATCAAAKATGAATAATATTTTCATCTCTGAGAAACTGGTGATCTTCCTGGAAAAAGTGAGGAATAAATGGTAATGATTGAATACACCTTTCACAAAAATACAACTTCGGGCATTTTGTCTGTACTCCTAGGAAATGGGTGCCAGCTACTTGTAAAGGCTTCTCCTTAGGTTCAAGTGTGCTTATAAATGTCTTAATTTATATTTCTTTCTGACAAAATGAGGATCAGTAGGAGTGTCTATTGCAGTTGGTTCTGATTTACCTCTTTTTGATGCTCGGATGTGGCACAGGTGAGTGGTAAGAGAATTAATGAACTCTCAGAGTTGGGAAGTGTTTCCAGGTCCAGAGTTAGAACAGACTGGCTGTTCTAACTGGAGAGGGAGTGTTCTGGTGTAATTCCAAGGGACAGCTTGGATGAACTGCTCCATTCCTTGGAGGTGACAATTCATCAGGGTTTCCTGTGTTAAGGAAGAGAGGGCAACATCCCTACTCTTCTGAAGACATTAAGTGTTGTATCTATCCCAATTGTGTGAGTAATCTAGTATCTGAAAAAGACAAAAATCCCAATTAGACAAACAGAAGCTGAAAGGACAAAAAGTTTCAGTATTCCAATCAGTGAAAAAGCTGGTTTGTATCAGAGCTATATACGCATTTTTTATTAACATTTTTCACAGTTTCACAGAAAGGTTCTGGTGGAAGGGACTTCTGGAGGTCAYCTTGACCAGTCCTCTCCTGAAGCAAAGCCACCCAGAGCCAGTTGGCCATGTCCAGATGGCTTTTCAGTATCTCCAAAGAATAAGACTCTGCAACCTCTCTGGGCAACCCGTGCTGTTGCTTGATCATCCTCAGGGGGCAAAGGTTCACAGGGAGCCTCCTGTGTTTCAGTTTGTGCCCGCAGCAGCCCTGGACAGAACCTGTCTTCATCTTCCTGGCACCCTCTCTTCAGGTGTTTATATATACACTGGCACGATCTGCCCTGAGCATTCTCTTCTCCAGGCTAAACAGTCCCAGTTCTGCTGTTTGTTCTGCTTCACCCTTTGAGAACTTTTTTAGCTTTTAGACCGTTCATAGCTGCTCAGTCATTAGCTTTGATCAAGAAGATTGAAAAATCWTTTTCCAGGTCTTGGCTTGGCTGTAATTGCAGCATTAGCTCTAACACAGTAATGACATTCCCTTTTGGGTTCTGATTTCTGCAGCACTCTCTGCTTGCAGAGCAATATGTAAAAAAAAAAACAAACCAAAAAAAAAAAAAACCACATCACAATGAGATCAAGTACTAAATGTTGGCCATCGGCTTCCTTTCTGTGGGATGTGCCACAGTGCTGTGCTCTTCTGTCACCTGCACTGGCTGGCTGTACAAACTGACTGGTGCATTTTACCCTGGACAAAGTCCCTGAAAGAGGCCCATAGTTAAGGATTGTTGATAGCGTAAATTAGAATTGATAGGGCTGGTGGGGTATGGGACAAGTGCATATGGCATTTCTGAGCAAATGGAAAGCAGTCACCTGAAATCACTTTTGTTTGTAATGACAAAAATGATTAGGGATTTTACCAAGACAGAGCCTGAGAACAGAACATGCTGTTTTCCCTGCTCTTTTAGGAAGAAGATGGRGACTTGATGTGGAGAGAAAGCTTGATGTGATAATCACCAAGGATGGGRTTATAGAATATCACAATTTACTCTTGAGTGAGTAGGGAATTTAGATACATCTGCAAAAAATTGAAATGTATTCTTATATTTCAGGACCACTATGTTTGGAATAGTGATGAATTTTGTGTGTATGACCTGTGCTGCCTGTTAGGACACCCAATGATTTCCTTGTGGCTGGGGAACATACACTTCTTTGSATTTTGACAGGATTAGAACAGAGAGGAGCTGCACTCTGGCCAATGCTGGTAAATGTTCTGGAGAGCAGCTCTTGTTCCTCAGCTCTCAGAGGAAAGCACAACCAGCAAATTCAGTGCTGCCCATTCGGGGCAGATGGAGCAGCTCATGCCATGCCCATCTGCCAGTGACACATCTGTGCAGTGCCAGAGAGCTGCTTCTGTAAAAGAGCCTTGGTGCCTTCCAGCTGAAGCTGCCTTGGCAGCCCCTCAAGAGTTCTGTTCGAATTTTGACTGTGCCTTTGCACCAGAATATTCTGAATTCYGGTGGAATTGCACTGCTGTCGGGTAAGGGAGGGCAGCATCTGCTTTCCACTTGCTTTCACATGGGTTTTTAAATGTAGTAGTTGGGTTGGGTGCATTGCAGACTGTTCCATGCAGGTGTAATGAGTCTGACTGATGTGTGAGGACCATTGCATAGAGTGAATTAAAGTGCAAAACTTGCACAAACTTCTTTCAGTATTTCCCAGGAATTAACTTTTATGTCACATCTGTCCCAAACTAATCAAGAAATTCTGTAGTAAAAGCCACTAGAGAAATTGATACCTAGCTTTTTTTCCCAGTGTGTTCTTACTCTACTGTTGTTTAGAACTAGATGATATAGATGAAATAAAATTATAGACCAGTAATWAATTTATTATATAATACATTAAATGCAATGTTTAAAGGGACATTTTTCACTGACATCCCAGTAGCAAAAAACTCCATTAGGGTAAGTATACAAAGTTGGATGATTATGCTCAAGACTGTGAGCTCCATTTKTCACTGCCATTGAATTTGCTGCAAGTGATTTGGATTGCTATTTTTAAATTAAATTTGGAGTTTATTTAATTTTTTAGAAAATACTAAAACAAAAGTCTGAGAAGTAAGAAGCAAAGATGTCAATAGGCTCTGTGCAACCCACATCAGGAAAAAAAACCAAAAATCTCTTTTCTTGTCAGCACCTGAGGTAGTACAGAAATTAATTAACTTGTAGGCACTGTGGAAATCACCTTCAGCAAGAAATTATCCTTGTTTCAGGTATATAAGAAGAGTATAAGTTCAAGGGTGCAGCACGTGGTGGTTATCAAACTGCTTGGCATTTGCCTTCTCCACTTCCTACACCTTGCATGGAAAAATTGGAAGGAAGGAGTAGGGATCAGGCTAAGCTTTCCTAGAGATATTCAGCCATTTCCCCAGCTATGTGAAACCAACCTCAATTATTTCTTGATTTCAGAAGACTTCCATATCACAAATATGAAAGAATCAGCTTCCAAAACCAAACCTAACTGTAGGGAGGAAAAAAAAAGGAGTTGCCTGAAACTTTGGAAAACGGCAGAAACCTTGTTTTAATATTCAAACAAAAAATGTTTTTAATGTGAGCAACTTGCACCAAACACCAAGATTCTGTTGGTAAAAATATAACTTCAGATATTTTTATGGTACATAAATCTTTTTAAGGCTATTAGAAGCTTGAACTCAAGCAGGTCCTTAGAAACATAGTTGTCACAATATGAGGAATCTCATAATCTCTTATTGCTAATTCGCTTCAAAACATAAAGTAGACAAAAAGCTAATGAGAGAAAAGTATTAAATTAAATAATTTCATCATGTTTTTTTGCATTTCTAAGCTTTTTATCCAGAGATCGTATCAGTGTTCCTAAACTTAGTCCATGAAAACGCCACATATCTCAAAGTGGATGGAAGTGCCTAATTTCATATGGTTAGATTCTGATACTTGAATATCTAATCCCCATCATTAGATATAAAAGGAATATAATTAAGTTGGTTGATTAAGACTGTAAGGTCCCTAAGGGAAAGTTTCTTGCAAACATTGCTTTTTAAAGCCTTCTTTGAAGACCCAGGGTAGTATTGAATGCATAAGAATAAYAAATCTGCACATTTGGTTGCAGAATTTTTATTAAATATTGATTATGTAAATATCTTTGTACCAGTCTAAAAAACTCCCCGTTTCCTCTATTATTGGCTAAGAAAAGTAATGCTTAAGCTCTTTCAAGAAACAGTTTAAATCTCTGAAAACCAATATTCATGAATTATTTTGATGGTAAAATATTTGAATCTGAGCTGATTATGTTTTTTTTTTTTTTTTAGTAAGTAATATTACTAAGTACTATTATTAGCAAGTCATAGGTATAAAAGTAGAAGAAAGCCCCCTTCCATTCAAAGTTTACTTTATTCTGAGATATAGTTACAGCAGCTTTATTGGTGAAATGCTGATGATTTTCAGAAGTATATGCTGCCCTGGCARTGYTCAAGGCCAGRCTGGATGGAGCCTTGAGCAACCTGTCTAGTGAAAGGTGTCCTGCCCAGGGAAGGTGGGATTGGAATTAGATGGTCTTTAGGGTCCCTTCCAGCCCAAATCATTCCATGTTTTTATGATCTGCAGGCGTTTGTGTGCATTGGTTCCTTTTCCCTGAATAACCAACCATAGTGTCAGGCGTGCAGTCTAAAGGTATTGATCACAGAAAAACTGAAACATCTCTTACTGCAAGAAATACAGGGTTTGGTGAGAGCTGGGACTCGCTGAACTCTTCACCTGCCGAGGCACCTGGGGGCACTCAGAGCTGACAGCCCAGGGCCAGGCTGCCATGTCCTCTGGAACGTGCTGGGTGTGCCAGTTCACCAAAATGGGAAGGGAAGGCAGCACAACTCGAGCTCCCAGCTTTCCCTCAGCCCTTGGCTTCCAGCAGGGAGAGCAGGGAGAGCAGGGAGCCCCGAGCACCCTCCAGGGCAGATGCTTTGGGWGAGGCAGTGAGCCAGCCCTGCAGCCAGCTCTGAGAGCAGGGATGGATATTTGGTGGGTTACACATCCTTTACACCAGCCTTTTCAATCACTTGGAGAACCCTTCCTTGCCTYCTGCTTCCCAAGGCTTCTAGAAAGCCGGTGCACTTCCCATCCCTTTGTCCAGGCTGTTCCTGCCCGTGGTTGCTCTCCCAGACCCCATGGGCTGCTAATGGAAGTGGGCAGCACTTTCTGCCTGCCCTGTGTCCTGGCCCAGGATGAATTGCTCTCCAAAGTCCATTACAGAGCAGCCAAGGAGGGGCTGTTGCTTCAGCAGAATGTTCTGTAATGCAGAGAATTTCGTTCCTTTGTCTGGAATGGAAAAAGTGCCTTTCCAGGATATAATGCCATGAGAGCTGGGCTCTGAAGTGCATTAGAGACCCACCCTATCCCGTTAAATAGCTCGCTGCTTTTGTAAGAAGAGCTGCTAATCAAACTCCTGTAATAAAAAAAAAAACTGTCAGAATGGACTTACACTTCTAAAAAGCCCTCCAGGGTCAGCAAAAATCATTAATTCTTTTCCAAAAAGCATTCAGCTCTCTGAAACATGAGGAAATGTGCAAGGGTTATTCTCAAGCCTCTCTGCTCTCTCCATTTATCTCAGAAAGTTTGTTAAWTTTTTCATATAATTCCAGAACTCTGAGAACTTGGGTGTCAAAAATTTACTCGCTGTAGAACTCAAGGTATGTGAATTAACACTGTGCAGGTATTTTCTCCCTGCATAGGAATTTCGTAGCTTTGAATCCTACTATGGACAGCAGATTTAAGAGAAATGAGGTGGGTAAGTCACCTAAAAGAAGCAAGAAAAAGCATTTATTTGAGTTAACTTTCCGCCCCCCACCCCCCCAAACCTCTGCAAAGTGCATTATTTATTTATGGAATATGCTGTTTTCTGTGGCTGACTTATGAAAAAGCTTTGAATCAATAATTTGGTAAACCCATTACAAGGATCATTTTATAACCTGTAAGAACAGTGTTGTTCAAACACATTTCAAATGCAATGAACATTCAGAAGAAACAATAATAATTATGGCAGATGGCAAGCAGGGACTTAACTTGCTTTGAATGCAAAGCTGCAGTTCAGGCAGCTATTTTGCTTTTTTCCTACTTGTAGGTTGTCTGCCAGAGGTTCTTGCAAACCAGATGTATGCAGTTAATCCCACAGAAATCAATGAAATTGCATGGGGAGTGCGAGAGTAAAAGATCTTTTTCAAGAAGGTAACTTCTGTTTAATAAAGTTTCCTGCTCTATCTTGCTTTGATATTTCAAAGGCTTATACACAATATTTACCTAATTATTTTTATTTCATTTTTACCTAAAAATTACCTAAATTTTCCATTCCAGCCTTTGTATCCCTCACTCTGCCTGCACTGTGATACAAAAAGCTGCAGCACAGCTTTTCTCTGCCTCTGTGCTGCTCTGCCATGAAATCCACCTTGGCAAGACAAATACAAATACTTTAAAGACCTTAAAGGCAGAGTTAAACATGTAAATAATTTCCCTTACAAATGTAGCAATTTGCTTTTACTTCCATTTACTCCAAATAGTCAGTCTGAGTGTATTATTTTTTTGTAGTCATTATAGCTATTTTGTGGAAAAAATACTGGGTTTTGACAAAAATTGTTTTCACAAGTATCTCACTGGGGTTTATTGTTTTCCTTCAAAAATAGAAATGGTTGATTAAGCCAATATTTGGCTGATAATAAGACATTAAAYTAAAAAGTTCTGCTACAGTGCATCATGAGAATCATGGTTGTCTTTTCTTTGATGATAAGGGTGAGATTTCAAGCTCCATTGAATTGTTCTTGATGTGTTCTGACCAAAGAATTCCATGATGCCCCTGGCTTCTCCATGACACAAATGATTATGTTGCAACAGTGACACAATGTGCAACCTAAAAAGTAAATCTGCGACACAGATTAGCAATAAATATTAGAATGCTCGTTCTTCTGGGTCTTCCATTTGGCAATGTTTCTGAATTTAATTTTTTGTTTTCTTCTGAAATAATTTTTACACTTAGGTCTCCTTTGGAGGAAGGGAATGTGTGGATATGGTGGTGAGGAACAGAAATAATTCCTTGCAAAAATGGTTATAGCTATTTTTCATTTTTAAAAATATTTGTATAATTTTTCTGGGAGAAAAAATACTAGCTCCTTTAGTCAGATACTTAGTACTCATTATTAAAAATGAAGCTTGTGRCAGGTTTTGACTTGACAAATGAAGCTTCAAAAATGCCTTACAATTAAAACAAAAAAAAATTTGTCTCTCTATGTATCTCAGCCATGGACCCAGAATTCATTTCTGTTCATTTTCGTTCATATTCCTATGAACAAAATGTCAAACATATGGATATTTTAAAAAGGAAACAAACAAAAAAAAAGAGTGGTAAAAGATTAAATCACATTTCTAATTAGAAACCAATTGAMTATCTTTGATGATGTTAATATTCTCACACTGTTGCACTGGCAAATCGTGGCAAATATTTATTTTCAAATGGTAACCAGTCAGTGGTTGTTCCAGGAACAGACACAGACATTGTGTTTAATGCTGGTGAAAAGGATAAGACTCTGAATTGGAGCTGTGAACACAGACTTCAGGTTCAGGTGTGTGTGCTGGACTTTTGCCTTGGTCTTTTCTTCCATGGGTGAAGGAAAACTGGTAATAAGAGTTGGAAAGGTGCTGTGGTTCAGGTCACCCAGCTGAATGCCCCATGGAAAATATTTGGGGTTTGCTGAGCAAGGTGTGTGAATTAGATCCCAGGAAAGCTGCACAGCTGCAATGAGCACAGTGAATGCTTAGTGAAATGATATGGCAAGTACTCAGCAGGGAATCTGTGGTCTGATTTATGTTCCTAGAAGTAATTATTTTCATACCTCAAGAAAACAGCAAAAGTTAGTAGCTAATAGAAAATTTGCACTTGGATCATTTACATGAAGGGAAAATTGTTAAGTGCTTCAATCAATGTTAACATGTCACTGGTATTGATGAGGAGGGCAGCAGTCAGCTGAAAAGCAGTCTGTTGAAATCTTTAAGTGCTGTTTTCTTATCTCAGCAGGATTTCCAGCTCTGACTTTAGTCTCTTTAGGTTGTGCTGGTTTTACCCTGGCTATTCTTTAGGGAGAGCACTTCTTTTTACTGTCTGGTACAGCTGATGTGAACTGTAGATAATAACAAATGTGTGAGCTGAATGCTCTGAGTAGCTCATCAGGCTCATGCTCCCCTGTAAAAGACATGTTACAATTGCACATGGAAGGAGAAAGCTGGAAATATGTACCAGTAGAAAAGAAAAAAACTCCAAAACCTAAAGCTGGACAGTGAGAACTGTCTGAATAGCAATAGCATGATTTAGCAACACATGGAACAGCCATAATTTACAGATTAAAGAAGAAAAGTTATTTGTTGGGTGTCAGGATGATGAATAGATTGTTTTTGCATTACACCAACACAGCTTTTTTTTTTTTTTCCAGTATGTTGGAGCATTGAATCAACACATTACAGTTTCTGAATGCAACCGAAAGATAAAAAGGATTGTTAGGCCATTGGCAAGAACCAGTAATTCATTATCTGTGACACCCTCAATTATTACAAARAATAGGTGCCCTGAAAACATATTTTCCAGAAGCTTGCTAGTCCCCTGTACAAGAGATGTTGAAAACTCTCCTGATGACCGTCCCAGCTCTGAGGATTTATCTGTCTCCTTCTTACAAGTGAATTGCCTCAGGCCTGCTTCRGGGTTTCATTAAGGAAAACTGGAAGTTGCTTTAGGAACAGGTGGATCATCTGSTTTGGGACTGTTTGCACAGGCATCCTGAGTCTGTGTTTGAGGTGTATCTAGGCAAGACAAACTGAGCTGTGTGCAGCAGGTCTCAGGAGCACCTTTGTTCACATTTTCTGGTTTGCTTCTGTGAGTGATTTTGCCACRCAGCAGAGAGACTGTTAAAAGGAAGACAAAGAGGAAAAAGGGAMAAAGCTGGTTGTCACCGTGCCTTCATGGCCATGCTTTGAGTCACAGTTGAGTGTAGTGAGTAAGAGCTAACAAGAAAACACAAACAGGAACAGAATGTCTCGAGCCTTGGCGTGGCCCACAGATCAGCGTGTTGTACAAGTGCATTATTTGAAACTGCTGGGAAGATGGACAGGGATATTGTTGGGTTCTTGTTGGCAGCCTGTGCCAAAGAGTGACAAAAACCCTCAAGTGAGACCCAGGGAAGCATTGCTGTGCAGATATGCAGCCCTGGATGAGGAATGGGTGGAAGGAGGAGGACACAGGACAGAGCTGGACAYGCTCTGGATGCAGCGGGGGCTGTGCTGCCTCCAGGAAAGACTGAGCCCACATCTTAGGGGGTGCTGGGCTGGGTTTGGTTTGTTTGTGCACAAGTGAAAAGCTTCGCCAGCCAAAGCTCATCCCTTGCTTGGTTCACTCAGTGAGCTTTGCAGTGTCACRTTGCCTGGTGTTCCTTTTCCCTGCAACACAAATATCCATCTGAATCTCAGGGTGACAAGGAGCCCAGATGCCACTGGCTCACATAAAGTCAGGCTCAGAGG
>NW_026623314.1:1259196-1303418 GCF_030028575.1 Malurus melanocephalus | reverse complement strand
TTTTTTTTTTTTTTTTGCAAATAGTGGTCCTTCTTAACAGTTTAAAACACTTCTTGAAATGTCAGAAGATTCCACTCCATCAGCTGTGCTTTGGTTAACTTCATGCCTCCGTGTAGCACAAAAAATAACAGCAAATGAAAGCAGTGCTTGGTTCTCTCTGTTTAGTGTCTGGCTACCAAGATACTATAAGGGTAAATTTCATATTACAGTGCTACTGCTTGAGGCCAAAAGGAAGGGGCTGATTTCWCAAAAAGAAGCTCAGGTGTGGCTCTGAACATGTGCAGGGAATGAAATTCACTATAAAAACCCCAGTGTGCTTTAATCATGATATTTAAAAAGCTTCTCCCATTAAAGCATTGGGCCTAACTCTAATGTCACGATATCAGCATAAAGCAGTTTTCATTCAGTTGAAAAAAGACCAGATTAGCCTTTTGTAGTGATATGGCATAGTCTTTCCTTCTGGAATTCTTAAATTAAAATTGAAGCTGGATGATAATGCTGAATATATCCACAATAAGGCTCTCTGATAACAATTACTGGTGATCTGCTCCCACTTTCTAGAAGCCTATCAARGTACTAATTTCACAACAGCACCTTAAGGCAGAAATTCTTATTRAAAAGAAAGAAAAGCAAAGTCAAATTATTTTTCCATCACTGTTTGAAGAGGAGCACCTTGAAGTTTGTAGCTCTTCTTACCATCCCCAGCCATTAAGTGCACTTATTTAGATCTGAAAAARGCTGGTGAAGTTAGGTATTTTTCTMCTACTGCTGCTGTTTTTTGTGGTAATGCATTCAGCTGCACAACTATTGCCTGCTCTATGACARCTTACAAAATTTAAATTACTTTTGAACCTTGGCCAGCTTCATTACTGATATAATTTGACATTGCTCCATTGACTTTGCAGTGTTGACTGTCAGCAAAGAAAGAGATGACACGTGATTTCTAATGTTTACGACGGCAATAAGAGTTCAGCTATACAAAAAATTTAAATGCTGTGATATTTAAATGAAGCATATGAGAATTCTCATTTAATGCCAGGTAAATACCGAGTTAATACCAGGTTAATCAGTGCTAATGCAACTGAAATGCTRCTCCAGGAAAATCCTGTGAAACCCRAGCTGGATCTGCCAGTGATACCAGTAAAAATGTACTCCCACATTATTTTMTGCACGATTCAAAGATGAGAACACAAAATGTGATATAGGCTTCCTAAGAGAAACTGGTCTTGCTGTTTGCAGGAGTTAGGTAATGGACTCAGACCTGACCTCATCATCAGTTCTTCAACAAGTGGTTTGTGCAGTGTTAGTTTTATGCTGGATACAAAGTGAGGCAAATTTGGATTAAGAAATTTGCCTTGATTCTAGATTATGATAATCAAATCAACCTGATTTTTTTTTTTTTTTCTTTTCTGGTAACCAAGGCAGAATTTGCACTATAAGAAGCCTGCTTCTGATCTTAGTGTTTGAGTGTCAGTCTGGAGTGATCCCTTGACTTCAAACCTTTGCTCCTCTTTTTTCTGCCAGTGCTCCATCTGTTCACATATGCTCTCATTTTATCATTCTGTCTTCTGTTCCATACTTCAGGGCTTGTTTTTATATATGTCCTGGGCTTGGAGCAGTCTTTCATTTGGTATGTCAAGCACAGAACCAATAGAATGATTTGCTTGGAAGACACCTCAAAGATCACCTTATTCCAAACCCATGGGCAGGGACACCTTCCCCTAGACCAGGTTGCTTAAAACCCTGTCCAACATTGCCTCTTGATTGAAAGTGTTTCTCAAAACCTATTTATACCTTGATTTTCATCTCATGCTTTGGTTTCCTAAATGAAATTCTAAATTAATTGAAGATAATTGCAACACTTCCGTCGGCTTTCTGAGACAGATATATAATTTTCTGCACCTGGATTTGTCAAAGAAAGATTGAATAGTATTTGGGACTGGGACAATTGGATAGATTTCCTGTGCTTACATTGCTGCACTGGCCAGAAGTTTATTTTTTTTGTMGTGCTTAGCTCTTCTAAAAAGATTTTCCCACTCCCATTAAATAAAAGCTGAGTGCCTTTGGGATTGGGGCTTCAGAGGTAATGACATTTCCACTCCTGTTCCCCCTACCTTCTATCAGCAATTTAGCTGAGGTCTCAGTGTCAGGAATTGAGTTTTGCTCGATCTCCTCTGCAGTCATTAGATGGAGAGAAGCAGTCTAAAGAGACAGATCCTCTTCTCTGCAATATGTACCATCCTCTGGATGAGCTGCTGTCTCTCTCTAGTGACTGCTGTGCTGTTTGTGCTGACTAGGCACCAGGTTTGGGCACCTCAGATTTCATCTGAAACCTTAAAAAAAAAAATCAAACAAAGCATTAGCTGAATACATATTAAATAAAGTGAAGCCAATTCAACATTCTGACACCACTTGCCCAAAGTTTCATCTGCTGGGAAAGAACTATAAATGCTAACCAAGGATACTCTTATCCTTTTTCTCTGAACAGCTGGGCCATGATGCCTTATCATACCCAAAAMCCCACAGCACCTTTTAAATTTATTACATAAAAATCAGGAATAACAGAGGGATCCAAACACAATTCTATGAAGTAGTTTTACTGCCATAACATTAATAGTTTGACAGACTGTTCTATGTGTGCTGAACTCACTTTTCATCTTTTACAGGGGTCTCTCTAAATAGTTGTAGCTTAATTTCCTTTTTTTTTCAGCTTTTTATTAACCTAGATTTTAAGAGCAATTCATACTTTTCAGGGACATTATTTAGGTGTGGAAAGGCAATTGAAGGATGGAAGATGTGACTGCAATACCARGTTTTTGTAATGCTTTCCCCAGTGCCAATCAGAAGGAAAAGAAGAGGCAAGAAGCAGTCAATGTGAGTAACTATGTAAAAAGAACAATGCCTATTAGCMCTTTATATCACTTTGGATTGTGTTCCTTTCAGCCAGCTGCTTCAGTTTGAAGGTGATGCAAAAAATACTGAAGAAAACACCTTAAAAGAAGAAAAGAAATCAAGAAAGAAGTTTTATGCCATAAAACAACTGTTTGAATCTTAAGGGTCAGGTATGTAGTTTTGACAAGATTTATCATGATGAAAAGCTTTCATGGCAATGACATGGAGGTTCAGAGTACTGATATTTTATTCTGCTGCTGGTGCAGATGAACCGCTGTAAATAACCAATCCAATGTGATGACTGCAGSAAATACAATGCCCACATTTGTGTTCAGAGGAAATAGGAACAGATTAAAACTGCAGAGAAGTTCTTTGGGAATCCAAAGTTCTCTTTTCAGTTTGTACTGTGCATGAAAAAAACAGAGTAATCATCAGTAAGAAATCAGCAATAATTATGTTGAATAGGTGTATGGTGCTTGATCTCCAGCTGTTCCTACAAAAGCACAAAAGATGCTCAAAACAATCCCATTGTCAAGCACAGGGTCAGGAATTATCAAAACTGCATAATGTCCACTTGTCCTTTTAATTGTTGCTGCCATTCTGGAGCTTTTCCTGGACTYATCATCATTGTCCTTGTTGTTGGTCCCAATCAATTGGTAAATTCAGCTGTTTTCTGGCCAAGGGTCTGTGAAGTGAGCTGTAGAGGAAGGGCAGTGAAGTTTCAAGATATGATATGTTTAAATGCAAATTRTGAGCCAGAGTGAGTGTGACAGACCTCTTCAAACTGTTAGAGAGGTGACTAATGATTAATTAGTTCAATAAAGCATTGCCATAGAATGCAAAACCTGGCTGTACTGTTTTTAGGTCTCCAACAAAACCATAGGTGCAGTAAAACAATAAATCTTGTCCTTATTTTCATTCAGCCTCATCCAGTGAGACGCAGCCCAACACCAATAAGTGGTTCCCTTTATTTGGGGTCCTACATCTGTAGATCAGCGTTTGTTAGTCCTTAAGTACAGCTTGGTCCTTGGAGACCCATTTGACAAAGCCTTGAGGCATCGGACGTGCTTTGGAATCCACTGACACCYACATATTTCTGTTCAGTTCTTTCCATAGGTGACATCAGCAGTTGCACCAGAGGAAGGAGCTCTATTTGAGCTGCCAGGTAAGAGAGAAAGACTCATGGTATTCCCTCACCAGATATACCAGGCTGTTCCCTGAGAAAAAGTGTTTAGTGTTGCAACATCTTTATAAATTTTTGTTGAATAAACCCATTTTTTCCCCCCCATTTAAAACTTTTCTTCGCTGGGCACCTTTCTAAACTGTTCACTTTATTCTCTGTTTTTCTATGGGGTAGCAGACAGTGTTTGCATGGATATGGCCTTATCTCCACGGGGTTCAAGGCAATCATGGACTGGGGCATGAACTTAAGGTCTGTAGCAGGTCTAGCTGTGTCCAGAGGCTGAAACTATCTAGGAGAAATGAGTTCTACAGGCATGTCTGCACCTTGTAACATAACCTGTTCTTACACACTAATTTCAGCTATATTGTCTTCTGTAATATCGCCTTTTTCTTCATTTGTCAGAGGAAATAAGAAAAACATTTTTTCTAAGTATTTGTCAAAGTATTTCTCATTAATTTTGTCTGTGATAGGAAGAACTGTGGCTTTTATGACTATATATGACGGCTCCTGGAAAACCAGAAGAAATTCTTGAATAGAGACAAATAACTTCAAAATAGAAAACAAATTTTGATGTAGATTTTTGTGATATAATGTGAATTAAGACCTCTGCTTTGAAGAAGAGAGTCAGAAAATGATGATTTCACAATTACAAAACTTTTCTGTAGTTCCCTAGGATATTGTAAACCCTAAAACCAGTTAGTTTTGTAGTTCAACAGTTGTGAAAAGCCAGGGACAGAAGTTCTTGGGCTTCTTCATCGTGGGGAGTACTCTGATCTTTGTTGCCCAGTGTTACGTGTGCCGGGCCCGTGCTGTGCCCTTCAGCTAACTGGAGCTCAGGCTTCTTCATGGATTTAATTCTTRAGATATTTTTGAGGTTCAGCAGAAGGAAATTGCAGTAAATTTCAGTTAACTGTGATATGTTTGCCATAAAAGCAACAGAAGGATTAGRCTGAATGGTTTCTTAGCATAATCCATGCCTAAGGTACACAGCTGCAATTGCCTCTAATAGCACATTTCAGATCTGCTGCAGAAATTGTTTTCTAATAGACAGTTTTGGATTATCCTGTAAAGGTTTTTCAGGTTTAAGAGGATGGTTTCACCTGCACCAGTTCTGACTTTCTTCAAACTGTTTTTGTCTTGTTATATTTTAGATACAGCAATTATTACCATAGCACTTTATAAATCCCACACATGCAGGAAAGTTACAGCTTGCACAAGATTTCTCAAACATGTAAAAAAACCCTTTTGTAATAATAAGCTCACAGCTCTCTTTAATCACATAAATATAATAACATCAGGCTAGATGAGGCACATTTACGATCCAACTGAAATGTAGGATTGGCCAGCCAAGATCCTGGATGTAAAAATGCAACAAAAACTCCAGAGTTAAGCTCAGCTAATATTTATATTTACTGCTCAACCATTAAAAATTAATCCTGGGAAATGTTTAGATGCAAAACTACATCTTTAATGGTTTTGGTCAGTCATTGCAGAAGCATGCATATGTGTGTTGATAAAATATTTAAAAATATTTATGGAATGGCACTCAGAGTATTTTGGAACACTGTTGCCCTAAAATATCCTTAATATTCTTCTTTCTTCTACTACTATGKCTGACTTAGAAGCAATGGTGAAGTAACATATTAGCCTGGAGTCTTGAGAAGAGCAAATGTTAAAATATGTAAAAATTAGCTAATTTTGTAAAAGAGTGACCCTAATTAACAGGAAGTTACAAAAGTGCCCACATGGCACCCATCAATAAGATTAATTTTGTGTACATAAGTTTCAATGTCAAATTGTCTTCTTAACTGAAATGTGTTTGATTGTGAGATAGACACGGTGATCCTGACCCAAGTGACTTTTCTTAAGGTTTAATTTCATCACTTGCATTGCAAACTTGCAATGCCTACAAAGATTAAATTGTAAAAATATAAATATCATAGAAAGCACATGATTTGGGCTCTTTCTTGTTTTTTTNTTTTTTTTTTTTTTTTTTTTTTTTTTTTTTTTTTTAATCTCAGTATGTGGGGAAAGAGAGATGATCCTTTTTTCCCTACCCAGGGGACCCTCTGAAGCAGTAATCACCATTTTTGCTCCGCAGCAAGGCTGCCTCCCACCGGCCCTAAATAAGCTGTTCTGTCTTCATGGGCCCTGGAAAGGCTGCCAGTGCCAACCACTATGAAATTCATCCTCATTCTCTCCAAAAAAAAAGCCTACAGAACTGCCAGTGGAGGTACTGGGGAGATGGCTGCATGAGCCTGTTTGGCCTCTAAATCAACAAAATGAGTTCAAGCTCCAATTTAATTTATGTAGTTGTGAAAGATACTGAACCTGTTTTTTGTTTGTTTGTTTTTTTGTTTTTTGTTTTTTGTTTTTTTTTTAATCAAAGGACCTAATGAATTGGAGCAGAAGCCACAGTGAGGTGTAAAAATAATACTAACATTTTGCACTTCTGTTACATGGCTGATTTCTGAATATGTTTTCTATTGAATATTTTATTTGGGGCAACACATAAATTGAGCAATGCTGCTCCCAGTTGTGTGAGCTTTATGCTTTGATACACACTTTTAATTATATTTTTTTCCCTTTGATCATGCCATCATAAGCCCATGTGAACTTAACTCTAAACCACATTGGGGGCTGWAAACACAAAGAATATTGTCTCTGTTTTAATTTTGCATTTTAATTACTTCCCTGCCTTGAATTAATTTGTTTAGATGATGAATTAGAAAGATAACTTTATCTTTTTTTTTTTTTTGACAGCTAGGCTTTGCAACCAACAGCTAATATTTATATTTTTGGAAAAAAAAATACTCACAAGAACCCCCATATAATGGATTTCTTGAAATCATCCCAGATTTTTCTTTTGATCGTCTTCTACTGCTGGACAACACAACATGGCAGATGTCTGATGTGTCTTGTTGGTTAGCTGGGTTGTGTCCTCCTGCACTCATGTCCTGAGTAAAGTTAGATTAGGTTTCAAATTATTTGTTTGCATATATTTTGTGGAGTTGGCAAAGAGGAGTTTTGTTTTTCTTGGAACTTTAGGGATTGGAGGGTTTTTCATCCCAAATTCTTTAGCCTGTGACATCATTTCCTTTGTGACATTTATGCTTCCCCTGACTTCCTGTGTCAGAAGAGCACAAAGGAAGAGGTAATTGCAGGAAGGTCCTTTTCAGCTGAGTATCTCTAGAGAAAGTGAGAAACTCAGGAATGTGAATGGATGCAGAGAGGCATTGCCTCCTCTCCTGTTCAGGACCTGCCACAAGAGGTTGGGCCCTTATTGCAGTTTAGGACAGCGGTACCTGGTGCCAAAACACACGGAATACTCATGGCAGAGAGATGCTGTGAGAGCACAGGACACACAGCTCTGTTCAGCTGCATTTCAGCAGCAAATTGCCTCTGAATAAAAAGTGGCTTTTTGGTCACAAATCAGGTGTGATTTTGGACTGTGCATGGCCCGACCACCTACATGTTCTGTCTCRCTTTGCTACACTCTCAGCCCTTCCTGTCCGAGCAGACACTGTTTTTATCAGGCTTTTGCTTGAGGAAAGAATCAGGATTATTTAACTGTGCTTTTGCTGTATATAACAATTTTCCAGTTTTTGTTCCATTATTGCAACTGTTTACATTAATTGAAGTTTTAATAAAAGCCCAAGCAATTCACACAGCAGGTGCTCTCTGAGGCTMCTCACAGTCTGAGGTCATCATGGCTTTCACAGGCACTTCTGCATCTTTTTTATGTTTTTTTCCCTGCTGTTCTGTTTTACTTTGTTTCCTACAGGTACCCAGGAGAGAAATAACTGTGTGTTTTCTTTCTCCTTTACTTTGTTTGTGGATGGATGTAGCCCCTTCTGATCATTCCAGCACTTCTGTGATCAGTCCCTCCTCAGACCATTGTGAAAGTYGTATAATGTGCTTTTCTAACTGCTGCCTCACTGATTGCTTGTTGTAGTCTTTTTTCTCTTTTCTGCTATTCATTCCACCCATAATTCCATCGATTTTTCCAGCTCCCCTTTCTAAATTAGATGTTGACTAATGCAGACTTCCCAAACCTCTTTTCTTCTGCCCTGTGAGACTTGGAGCGTTAATCACTGGAAGAGATTTGACAGGTATTTTTCTTTTCTTTTTAAGTGCTGCTTCCTACCAGGGCACCACACAAGAGCCATTAGACAAAGTGTCATATTCCTTTTCCCTCCTTTTTGGGGGGAGGGAGAAACAGGAGTGAGACATGGGCAGGTATCTGGAATTATGAGAACACAGAGTGATCCCTAAGTTTGCCTTCCCATTACTTATCAGACGTAAGTCACTTTTTAGTTACCCTTACATCAGTTTCAGAAGGTTCAGGGTCCCTACTTCAGTGTCCCCAAATACATTTAGCTGTTCTACCTTGTCCCTGGGGAGATCAGAAGGCTCAAAGGATGCGTTTCAGCACTGAAGCTGCCAAATACTGAGAGATGGTAGGCAGGCAATATTAAAGCACAGTCTTGTAACAGTCCTGACACTGAGAGTGTCCTYTTAATGAAAATAATTTCCACTAAATGAAAATAATTATCCTCCTTTAATAGTATCTTCATATAGCAGTGAGACTTGAAGGTGGCTTTCCCAAAGGTAAGAGTGACTTTTAGGATGAAGACCTTCATTCATGTGCATTTATTTCCATTAATTTTTCTAAAAGAAAAAAAAAAAAAGGTGAAACAAACCCTGATGAGATTTTATAAGTCCCATGTACTGAAGATTTGATCTGCACATTCTTTTTCTCCTGGCACAAAAGGTTTTCCTGGGCATGATTTTTTAATCTTCTCCTCCAGTTATTCTTGGTGAAGCATTATTTGAATGAAATTGCACTGGTATAATTCAATTTGCTTCTCATCTTGTAATTAGTCTACAATAGTGCTGTGATTGCATCAATACTCAGAGATGTGAATAAAGCAATTTTTCTGTGCACAGACAGGCTATAAAACATATATTTCCACTGGCATTTAATATCGTTGAAGATCCTGTTAGTGCTCTGAGAATATGAAAGGAAAATAGATTAATTATTTTGCCTTTAATATAGTCCTACTGTCTTTCCTTGGGTGCCATGAAAAAGGCCAGCTGATGCTAATAAAGTCCTTCTATCTCAGCTTTTAAATTACTTTTCTTCTTTTTCACTTGAACCCTGACTATATGAAAAGGTTTTAGGTCTTCCAAACCCAAATTCAAGCACTTTAAGGGGCCTATGGTTCAGAGAAAGACTGCACAGACAAAACAGAGCTATAGTGTAGGCTAGTTAGTTTTTTTGTTTTTTGGGGTTTTTTTTGTTTTTTTTTGACAAAATTACCTTGTTTTTTCTTTTTCAAATGTAGGTTTTGGTCATGTGCCTCATCTGTGTCCTCATGCTGCACCTTGAGAGTGATAACTCACCCCTGCAGCAGCTCCYCTCCCACACACCTTTGCACTCCAGCTCCTCCTTTGCTCCACCTGGCAGCATTCCCTGCAATAAAAATTGATAACACAAAGGAGAAGGGAATATTGCATTTCAGTGAGGGTGGGTTATTGAATGTATAATAGTGTCGTGAACTTTCAGCCTCTGCTGCTGGGTTTCTGGAGCATGTGGGAAARGCAGCATAGCAACATAACTGCTGCTCCTAATTATATAGTATAAATGTCAAGCTTGCTCAAAATTCAAGGATTACACACTGCCAGAAGAAACTCTCTCTTCTGTAGACTGAAGCTTTTTGGCAACAGGGTCTGAAGGAAGAAGCACTGACTTGTCTGTGTTTCTCAGCACAGACACTCATCAGCCTGTTTCTCAAACAGCAGGGAAATGGACAGAAAAAGGCAATTTTTACAATGTATGTGCTAAGGGACTAGATAATTTCATACTTTCAGCTCTGAAAAGCTTCCAAAATACAAAACATTTCAACTTTATTCAAATTCAAATATTGAGTTTGGTAAAGTTAACAAATAGTGACGGGATGTTTAAGCATTCAAAATGTTACAAAGCACATTCAAATTCACAGAGGGTTATAACCAGCTGACTTTTGAGTTGCAATAATGTAAAAAAAGACATAAATTATTCTCYGAGCATTTAGCAAATGGTTATAAATTATTGCTGGAAAGATCTAAGAAAGATCTAATAGATATTATTTTTATAATTTTACTGTCATTCCTAATCAAATATTATACAATGCCTATAGTAAAAAGCTATCCAAGSGTCTTATTAGACACAAAACTGTGTTAGAAAGGAAATATCTCWCCTCGATTGCACAGCAAAGAATTGCAAGTGATGTCTATGCCAGTTATTTGGTAAATATTTGGCAAAATTTATCAATTGTTAAGTGACATCTTGGAGAACTTCAGAAYTGCTTCTTGTAGAAGAAATAATAAATTAAAATATAGATAAATGTTTGTGTTGATCCACATTGATTCTGAACAGCTTTCAAGCAATCATAATCAACTTASTAATTTCCAAAGTGACTGTTTTATAGTGACAAATTGTATGGATGCATTAAGAAACCTGTTTGTTTTTTYCTTTTTTTAATAATAATTCTGATCAAAGCATTTTAATATATTTTAAAARGCTATTTCATGCAATTATACATAAAAAATTACCTACAAAAACATTTTACAGAAAAACACCCATAATTTTAGGGAACTTAAATAATATTTTTCTTTATATACAAATGGTTAAGGAAATTCCCACAGAACCTTTTTATTTATTGCCTAATATAGCTTGATTTAAAACCAGCAAAGCATATAAGTCAAATTTCTGATTTGACCAAGTGGCAGAGAGCACACACATGATGTATTTAGAACTGGCAAAGGCTCRTCTTGATTAAGAGAGCTGTAAATTACTTTTGATAAAAAAATCAGCAGAGGAAGTGAAAAATCATTACTACCAGAACAAGAACAATAAAACATTAATGCTGTGTGTAAAGATTGATGGGTAGTTGAGAAGTTGATTTGTAAAAGTCACTGGTACCACAGGGCATGAGTTTATTAAGCGTATGAAAGAGGCAGAGTTAAAAACGAGCTCATGCTTTAATCAACAGAAATGGAAAACGAGCAGCTCAATATTTGTAGGCTTTTTGAATAGAATTTTAGTTTGAGGGTAATCATCTGWGTGAAAAAATCCTAAGACTCTGACCACTTGAAAACCAATATCCCCCAACCCTGATTTGTCTGAGGAGCTGRAGGCACTTAATAATGGGTGGATATTTATGATAATTTAAATAGATATTTGCTGGATTTGACTGGGATAGAGTTAGATTTCTTCGTAACAGCTCGTATGGAGCTATGTTTTGGATTTGTGCTGAAGACAGGGATGTTCTCATTACTCATAGAGCCACAGCCTTTTCTGCTCCTCCCCCACCCCAGCAGTGACAGGGCTGGACTGGCTCAGAGATGGGAGGGGATACAGCTGGTACAGGTGACCCTAAGTGACCCAAGGGACATACCATACCATGAGGCAGCATGCTCAGCACATAAAGCTGGGGCAAGAAGGGAAGGGGGGTGTTTAGAGAGGTGGCATTTTGTCACTGTATGTGATGGAGCTCTGCTTTCCTGGGGACGGCTGAACCCTGCCCAGGGGAAGTGGTGAATAAATTCCTCATTTTGCTTTTCTTGCACATGCTGCTTTTGCTTTACCTATTAAACTTGCTTTATCTTCTTTACCTATTCTTTAGATTAATTGTCTTTATCTCAGTCTGTAATTTTCTCCCTTGTCCAACTCTCTTGCCCATTCCACCAGGAGGAAGTGAGCAAGAAGCTGAGTGGTGCCAAATCACTGACTGGGGTTAAACCATGGGAATAAGGAAAGGGATGGAAAATATGTCCATTTTCTTGCAACCCTTCTTTTCCTACATGATTTGTCATTTTCATATGCTTAAGTGTATTATATGTAGTACCTTACAGAAATWAATAAATCATCAGCTCCAGAGTGGGATGAGCTATGACTGTTGCAAAGATAGGGAGGAAAACCAGGGCCCCAGATTTGGAAATTCTTGGTTGCTATGGTCATGCCTTCACATCTCTTTTTACACAGGTACCCCATACATTGTGTTACTTTCCTGAGGGTCCTGACCACACCTGTGTTACACAAACTTGTAATGGCTTTATCTGCTCAGGAAAGATGTAAAAGGCCCAAMAATTCCAGCAAAAACTGCTGGCTAAAACTTAGTGATCAGTTGACCGGACCTTCATGGTCTCAGAAGCARCCATCATATGTTTGACACTAATTGTATKTGACATCCAAGCTRAAAATTCAGARTATAAAGCYCAAGGATCTCAGAGGCATAAAATATCTTCTATTTTGAGAGATGAGTCACACAGATAAGAAAGTACTGAGATGCTGGTGACTACATGTATTTCTGTGTACTGTTTCCAATGTTGGTCTAGAATAGGAAACTTTCTTGATAAAAGTTCATGTACAAAATTATACCCTTGGAAGCTGCCAAACTGACAGTCTTCATGCCACTGGCAGAGGTAAAATGCATTTCTTATTCTATCTAGCCAGTATGCCTATATTTAACTGTTCTAAAAGCTCTGAAATACAGTGTAAGGAAGATATTTTATCCCCTTGCTCATTTATGGTTTACTGCAAGATGCTGAGCTTTTCTGGGAGCTGAAAGGAGTCTTTAACTCCCACTAATTTTGCTCAAAATTTGGTGTAAATAGTTCACAAGAATGCCTGCCATTCTGTGGAGACAAATTGACTCCTTCACTTCTCCTGAGATCCTGAAATAATTCAGGATTATAAAACAACTTGATGTTTTTATCAAACAGAAACTTCCAGGTATCCAATTGTTTAGTTCCCTCACAGTAAGCTTATTTCCGTGGTGCCTTTGTGGATTTCATCAAGAAGTAGGGCTAAATCTAAAAAAGACTTTCAGTGCCTGGTAGGGAAAAAATAAATCACTTAGCCTTGGAAAAACATCAAATTCAGAAGCCAGCTCCCTCTTTGGCCTAAGAACAAGTAGAAATTATCACTCTTTTCCAAGACTGTCTCTGCCTGTCATATGTGTGATAATTATATTTGACTAATTCAGTTCATACTTCAATAGAACTTACAGCTCTTATTAGTGGGGGGGCTGTGTGTTTATATTGAGGAGTATTCATTATTGTAATTTATCTCCAAAAGGTCTTTATATTCAGCATACAACAAGCTTTTACAGACTGTGGATTAAAGGCTGCTCTTTCTAAAAAGCTAACTATTTAAAAAATGTAGGGGTATGGAAAATGTCTGTCACGTTTATCAGACAATAAACCAAATAAAATGAGACTTGGGGGGAGCAGACACAGTGCTTTCCTAGATTAGGAGTGTGCTTATGGACCCTAAATGGTAGTAAAATAATAAACAAACTACTGGTGTTAGTCCTCTAGAAAATAGCTTTCTCTGTGTACTGTAATTGAAATTTTGGTATAGTACTAAAAACAATACCCACATGAGTGTAAAGCTTTCAAACCCTTTACTTAATAGGGAAAATGTAGAAGTAATCTGGGTCAATACAGAGCTCTTGTATAGTTAAAGGATTAATACACAACTCTTGTTTTTGCTTATACCAGTAGTTTTAAGATAGGGACAGCTGCATTGCTGTTGTAAGCATGATTATCTGAAGATCCAGGGGAGACAAACCTTGTAGGGAAGGTGCTMTTGGACCGCTCTTCTTACCTGTACAGGTAACAAAAATGCACAAGGGCCCAGGCYGTTTTGATTATACACTGGTGTATTGCCAGATTAAGTAAAATAATGTGAAATGCATATGGCATTAATAATTTCCTCTTCACAACCTTGCTCACCAGACTTCCAGGAACTTGCTTGATGATTCCTTGTTCTTCAGCTCCCATCATGCTTGGGTTCAGACACAATTTTTACTGGGGATTTTGCTTCCAATTTACAAAATCAGTCAACAGAAGAGTTTCAATGTTCTCATAGAAGGAGTTAAGCAAAACTGTCTTTTTCCTACTTGTAACATCTTTTTTCCTAAGAAATGTCACATCTTTAATGCTTTGCTCGTCCTTAACTGCTTATCACTTAGAATGATAAAATAATTTTGGTTTGAAAAGACTGAGTTTAGCAATAACCCAACACTGCAAAGTTCACCACTAAAGGATGTGTCTAAGATGTCTCTAACCTAGCTTTTAAAAAGCCCCAGGGATGCTGCCCCAACCACTTCCCTGGRYAGCCTGTTCTCRTGCCTGTCAACCCTTACAGTGAAGAAATTTCTCACAATATCCAACCTAAACCTTCCCTGGCACAATCTGAGGTTGTTWCCCCATGTTCTTGTGCGACTTTGTAACCCACTCAGAGCAATCAGAGATCTGACTAAAATTTTTTCTCTCTTATATTGACATAGGAAGGGTAGGAAAGACAGAAAGAGAGAATAAGGTATAGCATCTGTTCTTTTAAGGCAGTGGTGTTACCTTGGTGCTGCTATCAGCTGYGAGTTGCTGTTTCTTTACGGGACTGGTGGATCACTGCAGAAAGAGATGATGAAGGGTCTCTCTGTGTTGTCACAACACAGCTTCCTGACCTGGTGGCTGGTTTTCTGATTGCACAAGCTTGTGGGTATGTTAATTTGCTCCCCAGCAAAACTAATGAGGGAACTAATGAGCTCCCTTGGGATCTCTCTGTTTGTAATTCAGCACACAAGAGCGGAACAGTCCATTAAAACAGATGGTGCTGAGGATCCTCATCTCTGTCATTTGTGGRATATCAGGGCTGATGTCAGGGCTGCTGCCCCCCTGTGATCAGCTAGCTGGGATTTCCTCTGACAGGAACTCTCAGGGTCCTGTTATGGTGTGCTCTGTTCTGATGTGCCACCAGGAGCAATGGCATGTCACCATGGGCTCCACTGTGGCTCCCAATAAAGCTATTCTGGGTCACAGGCTTATGGCACAGACACCAGGCAGGAGCTGTGCCTGGCACACCTGGTAGTTTGTGCACACARCTAATCAGATGGAATGGGGACAGAAGGAACTGAGAGAAGGACCCTACATTTAGTCTGAGGACAGGAAATCACAGCCTTGATTGTGAGACTTTGAAGAGAACGCAGAGTTTATCTATGTTGCTCTGTTAAGAAGAGCTCTCTTCCTATAAACTTTAATTCTCACGGAAAGGAAGAACATCTTTTATGGGATTYTGTAAAACCCTCATGCATGGTAGGTAAGTCTGAAGGTTGATTTTTAAAATCCTGTTCTCAAGGTCCCCAGGTTTTTTCTGATATCTCTCTCTTTTAGCTGCCAGGCTTTTGCAGGTTTGCCAGTCTTATCTGTGGAGTAATCTTATCTCCCCTCAGGTGTTTTTGCTCCCCTAGGAGGAAACTTTTTGCCCATTCAGGAAGGACAGTGTGTCTTTAAAATGTAGTGTAGGAAATCCCTGCAGGATATGGTACRGCAAGTAAAGCCCCTTGGAAGTTGTTCTTCCTGAAGGAACAACTACTGTGTGCTTTGGAATCCAGAACAGTGACTTCCAACACCTACAAAACATGCCCCCCAAGCKGAGACAATTTGTAATTCTGGGAGTGGAAGGATTGTGGAGGTAAAAGTATTAATGTTTAAAATTGAGGGGACTGGCTAAGAAGCAAATTGACTTTAAAACATTCATTTCAGCTAAAAACTAGCAGTGTCTGATTGTTTGCAGCTCCTCACTTCTGAGCTAAGCTAATACTGGGTGTGCCARTCCTATAGGCTTCACCAAGGGACATGTCTCCATATGAATCAGAATCCTCAGAACCATGACAAATAGCAAATTACAGAGTTCATCCCTCCCAGGGTTGGGCACCTTGCCTACTGCCAACACTGAGAACTGGGGAGCAGATAAACATGCTGTCCCAGTGTTTATAGTTAATCAAGCTTCTATCTGACCTGCTCTAAATTGCAGCTTCATATTACAGCTTGGAAGGCCCCAGATTGTCCAGTTAAATGTCACCTTCTCCAGCAGCAAAACTGGAGTCAGGTGGGTTGCCTGAGACACACAATCAAAGCTTTACACACACATTTATGCAGCCCATGCTAACAGGTGCTGCAAATGCTTTCAAGCAGAAGCGTTTTCAGAAATGATCTGGCCAGATATCCACAACCTTAATTTAATTTCTTTCCAGACATAAGCAGGAAGAAAAAAGCTTTAAGGATCTCAGGGAAGGCATTTGTAGAGCAGATAGAGATTCTTTTAGGACCGTGTCATTTTTCAAGGAGACACTTGGATGCTGCACTAGTCCAGCATAGCTGAAATGTCCAGAACATTAGCAATATGAATGTCTTGCTATGAAAGCCAAAGAAAGCAGTGTCAGGTGGGATAATAGTGCAAAATGTGAGCCCATCTGTCTGTGTGAATAATGGAATGAGCCCCTTCCAGAAAATGGATGGAAGCAAGGAGACATTTCCAGAGTTTGTGCTCAGTTCAGCATTACACAAAGGTACAGAAAGGCTAAGAATTCAYGTAGCCATTACCTGGGAAATATCACTAGAAAGTGCTGGGTGATGGACCAGGAAATCTGATCCCTGTACCTTTTTCCATTAACTGAACTAAAAGGCAAAGGATTCACCAAGTCCAGCCATGTCAAACTCTTTGAAGAAAAATGCAAGGGAAAAATACTAGCACCGAACAATATGATAAAATTTTCTGCGGAAATTATGACTCACTCAGTTTTCAGTTAACCAATTTAATTACAGAGAGTAAAACAAAACCATAATTTGCCTGGTCATCCATGAGGAGGCAGATGGGTAATTCTGCAACTGGCCTTTGKCTCAAATTGTATTTATAAATTAATTGTACTCTGAAGCCAGAAGACCCAGACCCACAAACCTGCCATGACTGTTCAATAACAGCTTACCCTAAAAACTGTACCCACTTACAAACACAGGAAATTCTCAATCATTTTAATCTGATCTTTTTCAGTCATACTGAGATACTTTCCCCAAAGACCTCAGTGGGAATGAAGTACCTAGCTATTTCTGGCCCTTTGCAAAAATGGTTTTATTTCGTTTACTGTGATAGAGACCACCAGCAAGTGAAATCAGTGAGTTGTGTCCAATGCCAGTATTGATGGATCTTGGATCTGAAGTGCTCTTTCAGCGGGTAGCACACATACTCTGGGGGCAACAGACATCCCAGTGCCCTCAAGGCTGAATCACAAGCTCTCTTGCTTTGCCATTCCTTGCTGAACACAAAACACATCAAAACCAAAGTTCTTCATCAACAAGATCTATGATCCTGAGTCATAGGTGAAATTCTGAATTTATTAGCATGTTTCTCTGGCACATGGTACTGAACAGCTTCTATGGCTTTAAGGAGACTCTTTAGTCTTAGACTATTTTAAAATAGTCTATCTTATTTAAAATAAGATACATTTGGCTTCACTTTGGTACCATGTTGTCATCTGTCTCTGAAACTTCCCTAGAAGACTGTAGAGGAAATATGTTCTCTGTGGTGTTGTTAATTTGGGAATGTGCTGAACATGGTTTCCAGAATAGCACTGTCACTTACCTGCTRGGATGGCACTGGGGCCTCCCACGCTGCTGTCTGGGGCTTGGAAACTTGCATCCCCTTCAACATCTAGCTGCACTTTTCCAGTTACTGGAGAGGGAACATCTATTCATAGTTATGGCAGTGTGACATTCTTCCATATTTACCAGTAATAATTGCTCTCTTCAATGTTGTGCCTTTTGGCCCTGTAGGAACCAGCAGAAAAGCCTCTATTATGCAGATATAATTATTTGCAGAATTATTTTTGTCCCTCTTTCATCAATTTCACCTTTTTAAATTCCCCCCTTTACATTTTGTCTTTGGACGGTGCTTGTTCTTTTTCTTCTTGAATATCAAGAACTRTTTCCACTGAACATGTTTCTCTCGTCTCACAAATAAGCTTCAAAGATGAAGACAAGACTGTTGGGTGAATTTCACTGTCTTCAACAGTGCCCCAAAAGGCAACACTTGCCTTWCAATGACCTCAGTGATCCCTTCTGCCTGAGACCAAAGTGTGTGTGTGCTTTGAAGAAGCAGATCTTGTCAAGAGAAGGCAGAGTTATTGTATTTAACTGGGAGGAGGCAGGGTGGGGATGGCAGAAATGGGAGTTTTACCTGTAAACTAAATTCAGATGTGTTTTCAGTTTCTTTTCCTAATTTTCTTCCTTCCAGAAACTGCAGCCTTTTCCTACCTGAATACCAAAGCTAATTTGTGAGACAGGAGTAAAGTTGACTTGGAAAGCCTAACACATCAATGGTAGAAAAATTGCTTTAAGATCTGGACAGCAGTGCTGGGTATCTGTTGTTTCTCTGATAGTTCATAACGACAGTACAAGAAAATTTTGACCCAACCTTGAAGGATGCCTAACCACTATTATGCTGTCTTTTATCTCTTTGGTAAGAAATATATGGGTAATTTTTTTTTTTTTTAATTTTGGGGTTTTTTGGGGGGGAAGAAGAGAGGTAAAATGTCCCTCTAGAAATCCTGCAGAAGGTGTATATCATTTTGATGTCTTTTAAGCTTCGGTTTGAAAACTTCTGGAGCTCTACACAGTAATTACTTCCATTGAGGAAGTGCACACATTCTGCTACTCCTACTAATTACTGGTAAGGAAGAGGCAGGAGAGCTCCACGATGAAATGTTTCAGGCACTTGTCTTTCCTTTACTCAGCCAATTCCTGCAAAGTTGGCAGCAGTTAGAAGGAGCGCCTTCTGCAATCATCCCTCCTCAGTGCAATTTTAAAATCTCTTCTTTCCATCAAAAAGCCAAGGTAGCAGCTCGTGTCGTGTCAAAATGGGCTTCCCGTGCTTCGTATACCGAGCAGAAGGGAGTTCAGCGAGGCCACACAAATGAGTGGAAGAAGGGAAAATTGCCTAATTTCTTCACCTTTGCTACTCATTAGGAGAATTGACGTAAAAAAATGTTGTTAAAAACACAGGGAAAGGGAAGGAGTAACAGCTTAGCTAGATAAAAGTCCTGAACCTTAGAACTTAATTTATCATTTTGGTTCTGATAGCTAGGATTGCCAGCTCCTCTTCAGTCATTCAATACTTGGCAGCGAGATAGGGAGGAAAAGAGGAATRAATTCCAGCATATTTCCTGCTTCCTAGATGCCTCTAGCTCTTGTGATAACTCTGTAAATTTTGTAAATGGGATGGGTCAAACCTTAAAGTACATGASTAGAAATGGAACTCAATTTTAGGTTTTTTTTCAAAATAGGATTTTAAAATCAGTTTTGGCATTAGGATTTTTAGTAGCTGAAAGTAGGAATATTGTCTGCCAAGGGGAAAGCTCTTAAATTTTTGCTGAAGGCAACTGGTTCCATCTGAGATTATAGCCACTGTATCAGATACAACCAAACCTTGTAAATGTGTCCTTTGTTTAGGAAATATATTCTGATACAACTTCTGGCTAYTGAAATTAGTTTGATTTCCCYAACTTTACCTGGCATCACTTTAGATTCAATTAACAAAAAGCTGGGCCAAATAGGCTGAAATTAGATGCACGTTAAATTGAGATGCCTAAAAATATTTTAGAATCTAGGCACCCTTAATATTGGCAGAGCAGTGTCCAAATGCAGGGAGTCTTGTCTAGAGTTTACAAGGTTTTAGAATTAATTTTAAAAGAAGGCAAAATGTTCCTCTGGAAATGAAATAGTAATTTATGTCCTCTTGAGCTGCAGTACCAGAAGTAAAAAACTTTTATGACATTTTATTAGAATTCAGCTTTAACTGAATACTAGGTACTTAACTGAATTTTAGGTACTTTGAGGTAATTTTAATTTATGAGTCCTGATTTTTGCTTGGAAATGTTGGGTAGAAATAGCTCTCCTCTTGTCTGTTATGACTTCCTTGGTAACTGTATTAGGGGATGAATAGGCCAAGCTTTTCTAATTTGAAGTCTCATTTGAAGAATGACAAAAAAATCATAATGGGATTGTGTGTTTTCAGCTTTTCTTAAAGGAGGGGGGCGAGGGGAGAGAAGTACTCCAACCATTGTCATTGTTGGGAAAAATGAAATGTAACCCAACTTCAAAGTAAGGCCYGAGAACTCAGGATAATAAATTAAAACTAAGAAAATGACACAAAAGCCAAGATGGTGCTTGAGCTGCTAATCTCTGAGTRTGTAGGGAGTTATAATGCTGAAATGCACTGTGAAACCCAAACATAGCAGGTTAGCAGTGCAAAGAAAGGCCAGACCTTGGAGAGCCATACAGCAAACAGATGAGATGAACAGAGTGATTGAAGAGAAGGCAGAGTGGTATTGATCACTAAAAACGTTGTCCAATAAATCTAACTCAATCTCTCTTAAAGTAAAGGAATAAACACTAAGGAGAATAAAAATCTAGTGTATAATGGTAACAGACCAAGAAGCAATAAGCATCATGAGCTGATGATGGAGGAAAAATCATATCAGATAAACTTGATTAATATTTTGCAGATTGAATTACAGATGGTTGCAGTGGAACAGATGTAATTTGTACGGCTGTCAGATCCTGCTCCTATTTTTACAGATGAAAATTGTGRCTGACTGTTGACATCCATCGAGGAGAATTTGCTGACTGAACTCAGAGAACAGGGAATAACACATCCCTAGTGTTCCCCAAAGCAATATTTTCTTTGTAAATATGATTCCAACATTGCTGTGCATATTTGCAYAGTGAGGTAAATTTATACATCACAGAAATCAGATAAATGTATAGATCTGTGGTTCTGGGGGAAGTAGGAAATGAGCTGTGGAKAACATTGCAAGCTCATTTTGCATTGGAGCACCAGATGCTCTAAATGCAAAGTTCCAAAAAGACAAGTGCTTTTCCTGAGTTGACACAGCGCACTTGAGGAGCTTGCACCATGTTTTATGGTGTAGAATGTGGAGTGAGATATGCCAGGAGTGATGGAGAATGTAAATTGTGGAGGGGTGATGCCAGAGGACTGCAAAGGCTGGAGGGACAGAAGCCTGTAACCTCATTCATCCTGCACATCCTGTGGAGTGCTCTTCCTCAGAGTACTCCCTAATTTTGAAATGCAATCGCTGGAGCAGCTCAGCACAGAGATGTGGGATGAGACTGGAAACTGCTCTTGGTCTCACTTCAGGCTCTTGCCTGCTCAGCAGCAGAGATACGTCCYGAATCATAGAGCAATCCAAGGCAATTTAGGGAATGAGCTTGTGCCTTGCTCACAGYTCTGGAGTGTGAGTAGTTTCCTCTTTGCAGTGGGAATTAAGATCCCCAGACAGTGCCTAAACTGCTAATGAAGTGCATACTCAGATTATAAAGAATATCAATGGGCCAGGTAGTGACAGGGCAGTCATATTGCAGAAACTGATCTAATTAAAGTYGAAATATGAGTATAAAAAGAAAATTTCTTTTTCTCAAGGTATTTTTTTTTAAATGCTAAGAAATACTAGGATTATTTTGCACCTGGTTAGGACAATGCTGGATTTCATTGGCAGACTCCAGTGGAACTTGGGAGAGCCATCAGTGTACAAACACAGGTCTTGAAGTACCATTTTGGGTTGCTGACTTCCCATGTTGCTGCCACCAGCCCTGGCATAGAGTTCTCTCAATGAAATGAAAACACAGGTGCTGATGGGCTTCAAAGTTCTGAAGTTAGTACAAAAAGATAGATAATTGGAATGTAACAGATTCTACAGCACAGGGGTAGTTTTAAGTATCCTCAATGTGCAGTGGAACAAATATTGATGAAAATGCAGCAGGACAGGAAAGCACACATTTGTTGCCATATAGCTGGAAGGAGCTGCTTGATTGCTATATTACTGCTTGCCCTGAGAATATTGCTAATTTGCTGTTTACACATCAAGAGGTAATATTTTGGTACAAAAGCAATTAAATAGCAGGAATCTTTCTCTTAGTCATCTCCGTTCTACTCTAGATGTTGTTTTCTCAGTCAGGCACCTGAATTTTCACATCATAGTGATTAGCAAAGCCAAGTTTTCACACAATAACTCTTTAACTCACAGGACGATGAAGCCTTTGTTTCTCACTGCTGGATTCCTTGGATAARTACTGAGCATACAGACCTGCAGAAAGGCTGCTAGGAGTAGAAGCAAACATATGCTTGGGTGAAGGAAATGGAGGGCTAATGAGGCTTTTGTCAGATGCCTTTCCCTGCTTGTTGTGTAGTTCCCTTTCTCTAGCTTGTTTAGCCTACAAGCCTCAGGGAAACAGATTGTCACGATCTRAGCTTTCACAGTGCCTTGCTGATCATGGGAGCCTTACATCACCGAGTATTTGCTTTACTGATGACTCAAATATAGTGGGATTTGCCTTCTGTGCAGCTTTTCCTTCCCGGTCTCCAGTAACAGTGTAAGCCTAAGAAGAGAGAGGGATAGCTTCTTCCCAGAGACCAGGGAATCCTAGAGAAAAACTCCCCTGAGCATGCAGCASTAGCGCTGTCTACCCGAGGCACAAGGGACAATACCATGTCTTACCCATGTACTGTGTGGAACTGAATGTGCTATAAAGCCCTTGACAAAGCATATCCAGAAAATCAATATTTTCACCCCTGCTCAGGAAAAGCACTCATTGAACTCAGGTAGAAGAAAGAAAAAGTAAATGTGCCGTTCTACACTGTCCAGGTTGAGATGCAGCCATAGATGCAGGGAAGAGTGAGAAAAATATCCCCTCCACACTCAGCTCTGGCAGGGGAGTTGTTTTCATGCCCAGTCCCTGCTTGCAGGACAGTGGCTGATCAGCAGGTACAGGAATTTGTGCTTTAACTCTCCATTTGTTCCTCTCTAGCTCAGCTCGTCCTTTTCTTTGTCCTCTTTGAAGGGTGTCCACAGCAAAGTTTTTTCTGCCTATTGCTGTAATCCCAAGACAATTTAGTTTAAGGTTTTAAGTCCCTTTAAATCTTGCCATCTGCTTTTTCCCCAGAGAGTAAAAGTGTTCTTCAGTGCTAAAAATAGAGTGGAATTGTAAAGGGAGTTCATGTGGAGCCTGGTTCCAAGTGGCTTCTCCCAGCTGAGAGCCTGACTCACTGCTCTTCCTTGGTACTTTTCTCCATGTCTTCCATGAATGAGTTCTTAAATGTCATTTATAATGAACAATAAAGTTTTGTCATTGTTTGGCCAGTCAGAAGATAAGAAGATGAGATTCTGTATCACAGGGAACATTTATTTCCAGGCATTTTTATTGTAAGAATCTGCCTGGGCGAACATAGCTTCGAATAATAGCCCTTATAGGACAAAAAGGAACATCTGTTCAGGCCTTGCACAAAGTGACATTGTGATATTAAGCAATATCAACTTCATGGACAAAACTTCCAACATGAGACTATTGAGCTTTCCTGGATAAATTAATGTTATGCAGTTTTATTGCAAATTTGAAATAGATGAGAATTAAAGAGAATATAAAATCTAGGTGTTCTGTGGAGTTTTACTTGAGCTGATATAAAATCCTTCCTTTCAGATGACCACATAAATTGTAGTTTTCCAGCTGTCTTTAATGCTCTATGTCAACTTCATTGTATTGCAGAAGGAGAATGTTTAAATTATTTAATTAACAAGAATTTAAATTATGACTGTAAGTGATGAATCAAAGTATCTGCCATTGTGAGATGTTTACATTCAGCTGGATCAAGCAATCACTATAAAGACAACAGCTGGGTAGGTCTAGTTGAGGCCAAGTGGTTTTAGGACTTTCTCCCTATTAGCCCCATCCCATCATAAATTAACCTTGGATTGCATCTCTGCTTTCTCTAATGGGTCTGTAGGTTGGGATTGGATGTAGGTGCTTAATTCCTGTCCCTGATTTGTGCCTGGTAAAATCAAGACTGCACCTGGAGGGAAAGGAAACAGGTATACACGATCTGGTTGATGCAGTTCTCTGTGTGCTGAGCAGGTGGCAGCTTGGWTTTTTTTCTTCTCCTTCACTCTGGAGCAATACCTGTTAATTTAAGTTCTCCATTTTACTGCTATATCACACCAAAATTTCAGTTTGTTGTTGCAGCTCTGATATACAGGTGAGTACTTACTTTCAAATCTTTTAATGACTGTTAAGTGCTTGTCATCTCTTTGGAATTTCTTTGCAGATGAATCTCAATAGTTTTGGAAAAGTTCTACAGAGTCTGGTTCTGTGCCTCTTTGGGTTGACCTTGTATAATCTTCAGTACACTTTCTATGAACTATGTGATGTGTTGCACACCAGGGAATTTAAAGAAGAGATTATTTCAGCTATGTGTGCATATGGAAATACATTATTGTTTTTTAAAAAAAAAAAAAAAAAGGATACAAAACATAAGTATTTTGTTTTGTGTTTGTTTGTTTGTTTGTCTTAAATTTAGGACAGCTGATTCTCATACAGGTAAAGAGAAATTACTTGGCCCTGAACAAAAGATTTCAGTTTAGGTGGTTTATGTGGTATTATTACCGTCGCTAATCATGTCCCTGGGCTTTCAGTTTCAAAAATGATCACTTATGTCCCTTTAAGTAGTTGCCATGGAAATCCTCCCAGCATGAACCTCTTCAGCAAACACCTTATGGCAGATAAATTGTGTCTTTTGTTTCCGTAAACACATCAGAATCCAGACTGGAAGGAGCTCTGCGTGTCTTCAAAGCCCAGGCACAGGAGCTGACACTTGTTTGTTCCAGCATATGTTTCCTAACCTCCCTTCAAATCAGATAAATCAATGTCAACTCTGATAGTGTTATTGTGTTATTGGAGAAAGCAATACAATGAATTGAGGAAATCTCTTTTCAGCTCCTAGGTCCCCAAAAAAATTTCAGACGCCTTTTTTTTTTGTTTTGTTTTTTTGTTTAATACAAAGACTTTTGTGTATAAGGTTTTTAGAAATACTAATATGGAAGATATTCCTGGTATACAAATGCTTTCCTTTACTCTACTGTAGAGTCTGTTTTGAGCAGCTGCAATCATTGTGAGAGAAGGGTGAAAAAATAGAAAACATTAATGAATAACTCTTGTGGTTCATTTGTGGTTTTTTTTTTTTTTTTTTTTGTTTTTTTTTGTTTTTGAGATGCTCTCATTGTTTTCCACTGCTGTCTTCTCCACGTTTCTAGATGTTAACATCAGCATTGGAAAACTGTTCCTTTATATTGGAATGCTGCTAATAATTTTTGGGGTTTTAGCTTTTCTGTAAAGACTAACTCAGTTGTAATAAAGGTTTAAAGCTCCCCAAATTTTGTTCTGTTATCTTGAACAAGGCACATTATTAAAGTTMTAACCTGTGAGTTAAAAGTGGCATAATAGGGGGTACTGTGTGTTGAGCAACATTCGTGGGCTGATGCAGTCTCATCGTGTCACACTTTAGCCACAAAGCTTCTGTACACAGAGAGCCAATTGTCCTCTGTTGCAGTGCTGTGAGATCAGGGTAATTCCATTAGCCACATATTTACACAAGTACTGCTGAGAGTAGCATTTGTCCCAGTATAGACATATAAGGGAATTAATGAAAAAGGTTCACTGCAAAATGTTAAGAAATAAATATGGAAAATAACACTTTAATGACAAAACACAGGCTGTGTAAAATAATTAATAATACAGGTTTTGAAAAATGTTTTTGACTGTTTCTACTSCTTTTTTTTCCTTGTTTTTAAGAAAGATGAATATTAGTACCTTTCACAAAGAGTATTTTCATTAGTCCTGCAGGACAAGGAACTTGTAGATGACTGTTCACGTGTTCATACAAATTGTATTTATATCTGGCCAGCTCCCATCACACTGATGTTGATGCCCTGGAAGTAGCATCCGTGATTAGTTTGGTGGCAGCTGCAGCAAGGAGATGGCACTCATGGTGGGTTAAAGTCCAGATGAGCAAGAACAGAAAACAAGTTTGCTTTGCCACTTAACARCTCCCCCCATAGCAGATAGAAGGAGCACTTCATTCTCCTGAGCTTTCAGCTGTCTCTCCATTCACTGTGTTCCCTTTTAAAATTGAGTCTGTTTAGCTTCCCCTGCCAGACACTCTGGCACGGTTCCTCAGGCACTTAAATATCATTGCGGATTTGGGCTTCTGAGCCTACATCTTATTTCCCTCTGAGGGGGAGGAAGCTTTGCAAGTAGAGTTAATTTTGCTAGAGAGGAAATAAATGCCATGAAACCTTTCTATTAGATTAAAACTGATAATAAAGAACAGCCTTTGTCCCTCCACGAAGAATGTCTGTGAGTTGCACTGCCCAGGATGCTGTGAAAAGCCTGGGTTATGTGGAGCATTTAGTGAGGTTGGCTTCCATGGAAGCCCAGGATAGCTCTTCCCTCCTGTATGATCTGCTTTTTCTGCCCTCCAGCAGTATGTATGGAGTGCATCCAACCCACAGAGAGCACAGATGTAGCTGCTTCATAAAAGCTTCTGAAACACCCTGTGTCTGACATAAACAAAAATGACCTTTCTTATCTCTCCCTCTGACTGCCAGCAATGGGCTAGTCATGTTAAAAACCTCCAGGCACACATGGTATGCTTGGCACAAACTTTACCAGTATGGGCAAGACACAACTAATTAGGGCATAAAAATACTCAGAAGACATATATATATATATGTGTGTGTGTGTGTGTGTGTTTGGTATAATGTGTGTGTCTATATACAATATATAAATTAGGCAACTATGCAATGGCACTTGGGGCAGTGCAGTACTCAGTGAGGCAACATTTGCATTATTGTAGTGTAGCAGCCTRCTTCTGTTAACAAACTGGCATAAATCAGGGCAGCTGCATCACAAATGGCGAAGATGCAAGTAGTGAMAAATTGCTTTCAGTGAAGAATTGGGTGTAAATTGCCTCATTTGTATCCAAAAAATGGAAGAAATGGCTTTAGACAGCTGAACATTGTCATCCATAYTGGAAAGAAATGCCAGAGTTGGTTAATTTTCATTTTAAATTCAAATTCTGATGGCATATGGCAATATGATTCCTGATTCCAGTGTTCAAATACATTTTTCTATCTTGGTTTAAAAGGAAGTTAAATTAGTATGTTTTGGTAGATAATTAAATGAATTTTTTGTCATTTTTTGGGGGGGAGAGAGGTTTTATTTGGTTTCATTCAGYATTTGCCATTTTCATTTTGGAGAGAATAACAAGCTCTTGTCTGATGAGTGGATCTGCCCATTGAATGTTGATTTGCCACTCAATAATAAAGCATAYAAGGTCTGAACCATGTGGCTTCTTAGTCATCAGCATCAGGAAACAATCAGGAACTGCTAACATTTTTCTCAGCTTGTCRTAAATAAAGCTGATCCATTTGAGTTTCAACAATTTGGTGATTTTTTTTTTTTTCCCTAGTCAAAAAGTGGTGTTCACATTCTTTTTGTAATGTATGCCAAGATGCTGTCGACAGCTCGGATCACAAATGTGTTCAGGCAAATAATTGCCACTGGAACAGTGGCTTTATAATGATAGGTTTTTTTCTGTCAGTATTCCTGTTTCATAGAGTAAAATAATCTGTAAYTGCATTTGGGAAGGAGGAATTATCCTTTGGTCACTTGCAACACTGAGGTGTTTCCTGCACGGCTCAGCTGAGCTKTATCAAGTGGGGATGGAAATACCTCCAACAGCAGGATAATTGGGATGTTCCTGCAGGACAGCAAAGATTTGAGTTTAAATTCCTTCTCCTGGGCAGAGGTGGGAGCTGCCCCTGGGGCTTCTGCTGCTTGTGGAACTGTGCTTTTGGGTCGAATGAGGTTGTGGATCTCCAGCAGGAATCTGCATGAGGGGAATGAGCTTTGCTTGGCTCTTAGGAAAAGAGCCCTGTGGTTCCTCAGTGAAGGTGGCTTTTTGAGCACCCTGAGAGCAGAGTGTGTGTCAGAGTGGTGTAGAAATAACTCTCCTTGGTTCCTCCTTGGAATTTCCTTGTGGTTCAGCTATGTATAAATGCATTGTGTGCAGTTCTCTGCTCAGCCCAGCAGTTATTGTGGTGCTGGAGGTGCCCAAATTTCCTTTCTGCATGGAATCCATATGCTGCCCTAGGATCTCCTTGGAGGAAGAGACACTTAACAAAAAGCCAGGCAAAGGTGCAATGACTGCATTTCAGTGTCAAACCCCTGTGGTATTTGGGAATTGCATGATGATGCGTTCAAGCTTTAGTTCAAAAAATTGGCATGTGTTTAGCTGCTTTTGACAATTGAATTGTCAAATTTACTTCCAAACTATAATGTGCGTGGTTTGAAGTTATGGGCAACTTCTTATCATCTAGGAAAGTATGTCTGTGCTGACAGTTTGTAAAGTACAAACTTTACAAAATCCATCATCTGTGAGCTTTGGTTTTGCCTTCTAAGCAAGCAAGGGTTTTTGTCCTTCAGGAAGAAAAACAATAAAACACGGTTAAATAATATTTTACTATAGTTGTACAGCACTTCAAAAGTCCTGTTTTCTCTGACATAACAAAGATGTGCCCACATTCTTCACTGAATCTTCAAATGTGCTTATGCTTTGTTTACTTCGTCATAGTCATGACATCTTTGTCTGGGGCTTATGAGATTATATAATGAAGTGCTTTTGAACCCAAATAATTTTGCTTCAATTTCAGAGTAATTTATCTCCAAAACCAAGGACAGGATTTTTTATTTAACACTGTAATGGCCATGTACCTGTGCCTGTTTAGCAACTCTAAAAATACAAAGCAGTGTTCAAATATTTCAGTATGYYGTTCTGATGCAACTAATACTGRACTGTCAGGTAAAAGATCTTGSAGGTATATTTAACCTAGAGCAAGARCAATTTAGAAAGAATTGCTGTATCATTTGTAGACTACAAAAGGAGATGCCYGAAGAAGGGAATTCCATGTGTGCATTGAGAAAGATTTCCCTAATGATTTCACAATTTTAGGGCTTATATTTGGAATACAGACTGTCTGACTATATGTGTGTGTAAACATCACCCTAGCTGTCAAGTTTCCATCAAAATTCCAGTGACATTGAAAGGAAGAGTTTTTATTCACTTCCACAATTTTTGGACAATCCCTGAAAATATTACTGACTGGATCCAGCATAAGATCTTTCTGTACCAGACAGTGCTAAGACTTGTAAGTCAGGTAATTACTTTGAGCTGAGGGGTGGATGTTAAATTTTTTTTCTCCATTATTACTATAAAAATCAACGATTTTACTTTGGGGCCAATCAGGTGTTATTTTGCATCCTTTGATACTGAAGAGTAGTTCTACAAGTAGTTGTGTWTTGAATCAGAAACAGATCAGGAGGTGATGACCCTCATGATTTTGAAGTGCTCATTCGAGTGCATCTGGATTATTAACTGAAAATAAACTAAAATAAACAAACAGATAATAAACTAAATAAAAACATTCCAAAGCTTTGAAATATCTCCATTATGAGCACAAGCTTTTTATGTAGGATTTTGTTAAATAGCTTAAGTAATTTTTATTCCTTTGCTTCTTTGCGATGGTGGTGGGAGGGCTGCTTTCTCTGCATCTGTTCTATTAGATGTGACTGGAGAGCTGAAATCTTTTTTTTAACAGAATAAAAGCATTTGTTACCTTCATGTAGTAAGATAATACCGAATTACAGGTGTAAGTAAATACTGTGTGGATCTGAGGAAAAACTTGACTACAACACTTCTGATTTTACCAGTTTCCTGATCCACCTAGTGAGTTTTGTGCCTGTGATRGGGTGTGCTACTGCAAATAAACAAGCAAGAGCTAAAAGTAGAGCAAGCGCAGAAGAAGAAGGGTTCTTTTTTTGACTTTTACAAGCTGCTGTTTATGTATTGTCAGCTCAAATGCAGTTAGCATTAGATCATTATCTTAACTCCTCTGTGGGACCAAAAACTGTTTTTTTTGTTTTTTGGTTTCTTGGTTTTTAATTGGACAATGTTGTCCTCTTCTATTGATCTCTGATGTGTTTATTATATGATCTGTGTGAGTCACTCTTGTAGTTCCCTCATAACCATAAACATACATGTTCTGCATGAACTTGCTTTTTGTAGGTCTTCTTTTAATATTATAGAAAGGGTTGGTGAAGACTGAAGCTTTGTTTAATGTACCAGGGTTATTTAATTTTTATGCTACTTCAAGCAATACTATTTGTTTTGAATGAGTGCTGATGTAGGGTGTAACCTTGCTAATCAACTATTTTTGTTGAATATTGAAATATGAGATCATTAATAAGGTGGAATACAGTGAAACATACCAATTTATTTCCATCATTCATCTAAGTCACCATAGCTCAATATAAGAACAGAAGTAGCCCATGAWGCCAAGCCTGCCTAGCCTAGTGGCAATAGGAGCCATTAACTACTTTCAGCATTTTGATCTATATTGCTAATTTACATGAAAGACTGACTGTAAGTTGCTTGTTCACTGTGAAGTACTGCACTAATGTTTATATCACTCTTTATATGCTATAAATAGAATTCAAAATATATCTATCCTAAAAAGGAATTAGATTTTAATTAGATTTCTCTTTATGAAGCTTACCAGTGATCTCATTTTAAAGGCTCTGAAAAAGCCCAGTGACTCTTGCTGCTCTAATCARCAGCTGGCAGGATTGGGTTGCAACACCTTTTCCCATTTGAAGTGAAAGGGAAAACTCCTGCTGACTTCTAGGATAGGTGAGATTCTACCTTGAAATAACTCTGTGGATGTTTGTAGGTGGACTCAAACTCTTTTATGTGCATTTCTAAGCTTTCAAGTCAGCTCAAGCCTGTGATTCTGGGCAATGATGCATGCTTAAAGGTAATAATTTACAAAGAATGGTGCAGGTATAGCTTTTTATCTGTGTAGGTTTTATTGTAGAATATTTATTTGTAGTAAGGTTTTACTTTTGAGTCTTGCAGAAGCATCGAGCAGCAGATGGCCTGTCTGTGCRATACTGTGCTAATAAGGCTAGCACAATCCTGCCAGAATGTACCAAATTTATTAAGTATTGGGTGTCTGATAACTTAATATCTGATTCAGATAGCAAATGAATATCTATATCAGGGTGCAGGAGTACCTTGTATAAAAAGAGATGTAAAGAAAAGCTATCACATACATGTGTAAAACATATGAAGTGTGTTGTGTATGAGGCATATGAGGAGTGATTGGGGGGTTTTAGCCTGGAGAAAAGAAGGCTCAGGGAGAGCTCATTGTGCTCCACAACTGTTTTAAAGGAGGTTGTGGACAGGTGGGGGTCAGTCTCTTCTCCCAGGCAACCAGTGATAGCTTGAGAGGAAATTGCCTCAAGCTGTTCTAGGGGAGAATCAGGTTGGACATTAGGAAGAATTTCTTCACAGAAAGCCTTGYTAAGCATTGGAATGGGCTGCCCAGCRAGGTGATGGAGTCGCCATCCCTGGGGGTGTTCAAGCAATGACTGCATATGGCACACAGCTCAGTGCCATGGTTTAGCTGACAAGGTGATGCTCCACCAAAGGTTGGRTTCAATGATCTTCSAGGTKCATTTTGAGCCTCAGTGCCTCTGTGATTCTGTTGGACAGTTTCATGGAYGTGCATGAACAAGTACAATGCCAAGAGCGCAGTACATTAGGGCACTCTGCAAACAACAATGCCTAACCAAGGCTTTGCCACTCACCTTAGCCTGAAACCCTTCCTTATGAGGCAAGATTAGCACTGGAGTTCCAGAGCTCAATCCCAGCGTTATCTGAACTGTTGTGTGTGTGCTGAGCTGACTGCACATACACAGAAAGAACACCTAAGAGCTAAGAGAACTCCAGGAACCAGACCTGCATGTGGCCAACTTCCTCATCAGCAGARTAGCATGGATGTATCCAATTATAATTGTACCATCTTTGAGGCAGTTTAGAACAGATATAATACATAAAATAATAATTCAGGAAGAGTAAAGCACATGAAAAAGATTCACTGTCTACCCTGGAGCCCTGTGGAACTATGTGAAGACCTGGCAAAAGAGAAGTTGCAGTATTCTGAATCACAGTGGTTTAGCACCTTGGAAGGAGTAAATGACAAGTACTCTGTCCTCTCATTTGTGCCTTGGCTGCAAAAAAAAAATACTGAATTGAAGGAGGGGAAGGGAATGGGACACTGTAACAACTAAAGTAATTCTCAAAAGAGACACTAGAAAACAAAATCTTCTCTCTTGGTGCTTGGTATTTAACTGTTTTTCTAAATCTTCTCATGATGGTTTGATCCTGATTCTTTGCCATGCTTATGGGACTTAGCACCTCTTACCTAGTTTATTGAAGACAGCAGCACCTCAATGGAAACCACTTGATGACCTGTTGAGTCCTGGATTCTGACTGTGGGCTGTGGCTAAACTGTGGATGATGGAGCTCTGGTTTAGTGCTCCCAGTCTGGCACCGAGTATGTGACTTAGAATTTAGGTGTTCAAGCACAAGTTGTTATAWAAGGACTGTATCACAAGTATAGTTTGAGTGGAGCCTTAATATTATATCAKGGGAAGTATCTAATTGAAGGTGCTTTAATTCTGAAAGTTCCACAGGGCTCGATGTCTTTGGGGGTGGATGCAGAGCTGCAGATTATTMTGGATGTTGTTCTACATCTTGCTGTGTTATACTCACTTATCATTCAGTGTGAAATATGGAAATATTTCTGTGATTACCCTGTAACTGCTGGACTAAAAATATAACACTTGGGTACCCTAGATCCCTCAATCATAGATGTTCACGTGAGTAGTCAATTCTGCAGACACATAAAGACTGTACCAATGGTAATCAGAAAAATTATGCCCTTGTTCAGAGGGGGTGTTACAGCTCCTTTTCGTGTGTGACAGCTCACACCTTAACAGCCTCAAGGACTGGGCTCAGTTTTTCAATTTAGGYCCCCTGTTATTAGGAGGATGCAGCAGAGTTGTGCCATATGCTTTGCTAGAGAAGCTACTGACATTAAATATAAGTTATAGATTAAAGCCAAGCCATCTGTGTCTTTCTCATGAGAAGAATGAACACTTGAATAAAACMCATATGACATCTCAGTTTAATGAGCTTCATAGGTGATAGATTAAACAAATATTTTTCTGAACTTAATTAGATTTTTTTTTTTAATCAGAAAATGGTAAATTTTGCTTTCTCAAATATTTAATTGATAATACTTTCAGGTATCTAAGCAACCTGTTTTCTGATGTTAGCAATGTGAAGGACAATTAAATAAAACCAAAACACAAACCAAACAAAAACCCTTCTGGAGAGTTCCTGGAATAAAAGCAGCAAAAGATAATTTAAGATTTGCTATTTCTGCAAGAAACCTCATTGTTCAAAAAGAAGCTGAAGTTAACAGAAACTGATTATAATAATTTTTCTGTTCTCTTTCCCCTAACATACCTCTTAAAGCTACTTTGATTTGAGAATTCTGCTGTACAGGAGCACAGCCATGATCCAGCTGCTCCTGTTTAGTCCTGTTGCAGCACTSTGTTCCTGACAGTGTAGTGTGAACACAGCATCCAGCATGGCATGCATGGGGTACTGCTGATTACTRTGATTGATATTGCATTGCTGGATTTGGGAAACTTGGAATAACTTGTACATTTCCTCTCTTTCACAAAGCACTGAGACATTCAAACAGTGCAGCAGAAAGGGCCTTTAAAAAAACCTAAATTTTTAGCCAAAGATCTCAGAGGATCTGTGAACTACTGCCAATTAAAGCTTCCTTACAGGAAGCTGGGCTGGGTAACTGTGTTGTACTAATTTATTAAAATGATAAGTCTGATACAGAGAAATAAAATCTGCTACCTAAGTAGTATAACAGTATCTGTCCCATGTCCTTTTCTACATCTTGTGGCAGAGACTTGCATTTGAAAAGCCTCTAATTTCCTCTAGATAGTATAATATGTTATTAGATTAGTAATCCTGCTACTTGGGCCTGTTTTCATTTCCTTTCAGATCAAACCAAACAGAACACTAGATCTTAAAAAGATACCGATTATAAATTTGGTAAAACTTTAAGTACTTGGGGAAAAAGTTTTGACTGGGCAGAGCACTTGACTCYTCTTAATTGAGTATAATCATTTTGTTACAGTATTCAAATTTCCAGACATTCTGAGTAAGAGATAATTAAGTAGGTTAAAACTTGGTTATCATCAAAGCCAGCTGACACAGGTTTATGTATAAGGCTGCTTGCGTTTTGGATCCTGAGCGATGCAGAGAGCAACACATTCTTCTGCTCTTTTCCAGCTGTACCTGTAAGAATGGAAAGAGAGATGATCCAATGTGTATGGAGGGGAAACACACACTCAAACCAACAACTGAAACATTGATGCTGTTGAAAAGGAGGGCTCTTCATTAGCTTTTGCCATGCTCCATATTTTCCTTTCCATTGCCCCTGGAAGCTAGACCCTTTTTCCTTATGCATATCACGTGTTAAGGCTATGAAACATCTGTGTGCATCCTACTCCAGGAAGAGAGCTGTGTTCTGAGCCTGAACCCCAAATCTTCTTGCACTGATGTTGATTGAGCCTGGTCTGATGCTTAGAGCATCATCTGCTCTGAGTGCCTTTTGATGGATTCATGCCATCTATCTTTATGCATGGTCTTTTGCATGCTGTATTTTCTTGGTAGCACTTTTCATTTCTTTTTTTTTTTTTTTTTTTTTTTTTTTTTTCATTTTCTCCAGCTTTCATCATAAGAGGTGAACTAGAATGAATGTGAGGCTTTTTCTCCTGAAAACACTTTTGCCCTGAGAAATAACAGAGGCTATTGCAAGTCCTGCATTCACAGATGCTGTGTCTCTGCACCAGTGATGCCCAACACGGTGTGGATTGAATCCATAGAATTTATATTGCTGGCAGCTGGGAAATCACGCACTGAACCCCTGTTCATCTCTACTCACAGAGATTGAGCACGGACAAGCAGGCTGTCACCAGCAGAGAGAGTCAGGGTTTTACCATCCACAGCAACACTCGATGTGCCCTCCTGAGGGGAGAGAAGGCTTTTAGTTTCCCAGGTCCTGTACCCAGCAGAAAGAAAATGCTGCACATACGGAAATCTTTCCTACTGAAAAAAAAACACCTCAAACTTGCTCTGTTTCATGAGGTCTAGCTACATATTCAGTTATCTTGTCTGTCTAACACTATTAGCATCAATAAAAATATGTTTCATTGTTCCCCATCATGAATCAGCAACCTGTTGCCTGATTCTTTGGGTACACTGTTACCAGTCTAACCTGGCACCCGGCAAGTTGGTACAGCTCTGGAAATTACAGAKGGAATCTTCTGGAATAGTTCAAGCTCTTCTTCTACTTTTCTGATTCCTAATAGCTCTTTAAGTCTTGAAAAGCAGTTCACAACTCAGCAGGGAGCTGACTGAAATTGCTGAGAATCCATCCACATTGGAATGGACAAATTTCCATTTTGTCAAGCTGGGAGCCAGGCTCTTGCCAGCCACGAGGTCTTGATTCTATGGGCTGAGATAAGCTGCAGTGCAAACAAATATCTTTCAAGACCATTCTGTCTTTAATTACTGTTTGATGGTCCCTGTGAATGTCAACAGAACAGGAACTAATAGAAATATCTGCCTCCCAAGCTAGCCTGACTTTTGTAAGCAAAAATTAGCTTTTCTTTGTTTTTCCTTCGGGTTGAAAATAYATTTTAGAAGCAAACTGAATGAAGGACATCTGGATCACCTACAAATGTGATTTACTATAAACAATTTTTCAGAATTTTTAACTAGCATATTCTACTTGATTCCAGTTTGGTTTCAGTATAAGGACAAAGATGTCAAGGCAGAACCAACAGGTGATGTTGCCTTAAGGTGATGTTGATTGGAGGCAATCTGATATATTTGCAGGATATAGCCTAGGTAGGGTGCATTAAAATCCTAAACAAGGATGGATGCCTTGTTGATGAGAGTATCTCTCATCAGCACACATGATGAGGTAAAAGAGTCTGTTTTTATCATGGCAATACCTTACAGTTATTTTTCACTATAGTTTAAAGCTGAAAGGTGGTGCCTATTGGYGATCTTTTTCATGAGAAGGAAGGTAATCATTCTAGTTTCTGTTGCCAGAAGGCTTTACTACTTTTCAGTCTGAACTGAAACATGAACTCATCAGCTAACAAGTGTGAATTGCCACATACCAGCTGCCATATCCAGATATCTGAATTCTTTTTACTGTTCTCAGTTGTTCCTGGTCCGTAAGCTATAACCTAAAAAAAAAAATATTAAAAAAAAAGAAGAAAAATAATGGTTTCATCCAAGTGACCAAAGTGTCCATATTCATCTTCCAAGAGCATTTTAAACATTCTATTTTTACAGGAGAATATTCATAGAAGATGACGTTATTTTTACAGACATTAAAATTCACACTATGTTTGGTATTCTCATATTGATTCCTACTGATAAAAAGGGAACTGATCACACCTGCCACTCCTTATGCTCCTCTGCATCCTCGCTTATCTATTCCTTCTGCCTCCTCCCACTCTCAGTTTTGCATCTACATGCTTCCTGCTTCTGTTCTTGGAACAGGCACTTCCTCCTCATGAACCCTGGGCCCTGTCAAGAGCCTGTTGAAGTAGAAAAGTTTCTTTCATTAACATCAAAAAAGATGCAGACAGGACGTTATTTTTCTTATTTTCTGCCCCTTCTGTGTTCTTCCTGACAGTCCCACACTCTGTCACTTTGCTGTCATCTGTATTGGATTCTTTAGAGTGTGACTCCAAGTAACTCCAGGGAAGAATWTGTTTTGTAAACATCGCGCACACAGCACAGATATCAAATGTTGACAGCTTAATTTACACCCGAGCTGGATGTGTTTGACTGAACTATGAAGCACAGTGTTTCAGTGCAGCTCAGGCTCTYCAGTGCTGTCCAGTTTACCTTGTTTCCACTTTATGTAGATTGAGGGGAAGGGAAAAAAGTGTATTTAGATTAGACTTGGACCACAAATGCTGCTCAAGCACTGAACACACAAATAGAGAAGCTGAACTCACTTGAGCAGCATTTGCATCATCCTGGTGCTYCTGATTTGGGAAATATAGAGGCACAGGGACTGGAGTGAAGGAGCTGTTTTAATCCCAGAGGAAATGAAGAGAAATAAAGTTCAGGSTGATTCTGAAAATGGAARTAATGARCTAGAAAGCCCCTGTCCTAAGCTASTCAAATCAATGGASCAAAGACAGGTACTTCTTTGGGGGTGTATAAATTCCTCTGCTGACTATATATTGTTCCTAGGCCAGGATTCATTCAGTCTGAACAGCAGGCACCTATTACCCACACCTTTAAAAATATTCCTCTCTTTTTAGAGAAATTAGACTCCCYTACCTCTGTTTCGAAGTTATCTCCAAACATACTCAAGGATTTCTTCTGTTTTATTTCACCACGATGATCATTTAACCAGCCCGAGAAGGAAAATGGMGCCATAACAGAAGCGGAATTCAGTGGGAAAGGTGTTTCTTTCAGGAGCTCATCTGTAAGCAAGGCAGAAGTCTGTCAGTGATACTYGCTTCTCTTGGCCTTTTCAAACATTTTACCTAAGTGATCAATTTACAGATACTATCTAGTCAAAAGTCAGTTGTAACAGTAAGCAGTGCTGTGGTCATTATCAGAACTGTCTGAGATTGTAAACCACGCGTTATTTATGCGTCTTTATGGAGTGACTTCCTCAAACATTCTGTCAGAAGTGTGTATCCAAACAGTATGCAATACTCATCCAAACAGTATGCAATACTTTCAGACCAGCTTTTGCACTGGTAAAATACGGTGTATGAACTCTGAGCTTTTGCTCATGTCATGTCCCTCCATAAGTAGACTTGGGCAGATAGAACTGCTCATTCTACATCCCTCACATAGTTAGTACTGCCTTTTATGTTTCTTCTCCTGCTATGTGTTTTTAAATACATTGAGCACAGTGAATCAGATTAGTACAAACTAATATTTAATAAAATGTATTTTTCATGGTGTTCTTGGAGGTGTAGCTRGATTTAATTTCCAGTAATTCTCTTTTGTAAATGATTTGCTTTAAAATAGCTGGAGAACCAAATGCAGTATCAGTTTAGCTGGCAAAATTCAAGATTCRTGCTGCATGTTGCTGGTACATGAAATGAGCTTTAGTTATTTTCCAGCTCACAGTGAAGTGCAGAGACAGAGCAATTGCCTTGGTGATTCTAAGTAGCTTGTTCTCAGATACTATGGGGGAACACCCATAGAGTAATTTCAAGCAATAATGCCAATCAGATGCTGGAAAAACTCCCTGGATGGTTTTCTCCCAAATGCATTGTGGTAATAAACTCACAGCCAAATCTTAGTTTTGGAGATAATAATAGAACAGCTCYTTTTTTAAACATTAGCATATTTATGTTGTAATATTCTTTTAGTTCTATTCTAATGTTGAATTTCATTACTTTGCAGTGTTTTGAATGTATCATTTGAGTTTTTTGTTAAACACCATTTTGTACACAGTGTTTGAAAAATATGTGAGAGGGTCAGTGCATCCAAGGGACAGCAGCGAAGAAGATGCTGTTGCTKTTCATGTGATCCCAGTAAGCACTGAGTACACCCATCTCCAGATAATCTGGGTGGGAATCCTACCCCTCTGGCTGTAGAAACAGATTTGCTATTCAAATTTCTTCTCCATTATATTGGGAGGTTTGACCTAAAAACCCACTGTAGTCCCTTCCAGTCTCACCCATGCTGTGATTCTGTTCTGCTTCCTACTATAACATTGTTTAACTCAAATATTTAAAAGCTACTTTTACTGAAAAGCTAAYTCCTCCAGAGAAACTAGGCAGCACCCAAAGAAAAAAAGAAAGCATTTACATTAGATTTTTAAATCTGAGTTTTTAACCATTAACAAGATCTAGTCTGAACATTCTACATTTTATTGTCTGATAACACTAAAATGCAGTGTTAAGGTATTCAGTGATTATTTTTGGTGCTTTTTTTTTTTCTCACAGCAAATGACTGATTTGGAATATTTTTCTTAATTTTCACAAGTTCCTGAAACAGCCTTTGGAGGTAATTAGGAACACATACACACTTTGTCCTTTGATTATGGTTGTGTGCAAATGAGGCTGCATTGGAAAATTGTTTTTTGAATATAAAACAAATGTCTAACATATCATATATGTTCACAGGAAAAGAAAATTTATCAGAAATTTTATGAGAAGGTGTGCAGTGCAACTAATATTACAAAAGATGTTAAGCATACAGTGGATAAGTAGCCCTGTGCCTACTTGGGCCCAGTGTAAAGTGCAACACATCCTGCACTTCCTGTGGTGCACTGTCCTTTCTGGCTTGTGATAAACAACCAGTATCTAATGCTTTCATTTACTTTCAAGTGAAGATGGACTTTATTTAGACTTTAAAGTTTCTCAGTTTAAGAGCTTTTTTTTTTTTGACACTTGTTTTAGCATCAGGCCCTGGCTTCAGATTGGATTTTGGCTTAATATTACTTTTAATTTAATGACACTTGCCCAGTGACACCATAGTGGCCTTTGGAAACTGTGCCTGCATGGAATTAGCCTTTCAGTGTGACCCAGTAAGATGATTTGGTTATCCATAAGTGCAGAACAAATAAGAGAGCACCGTGGTGATGAGGTACAGGACATATGTGTGACATTATCCCCAGACTGCTTGACTGAGTCCTTATTTAACCCTGATGCTCATCCCTTGCAGGATGCTGAAAGCTGCAGGTGTCCTCGCACTTGTGAACTTGAGCTAACAAGCTGCACTGGAGAGGAGTCAATCTCTTGCAGTTCCACACATATTAAAGCCTGGTGTTACTGAAGGAACTGAGTGTTTCTAATGAGGCTAATGGCTTATATTTAGATATTTTTGCAAATATTTCTGTCTAGCCTGTAGATTTGCTTCCAACGGTATCTGAGTACAAGCAAGCCTGTGTTTCTGGAATTCTGTTCTAGCAGTACTGTGAGACAAGGAGAAAACATGTTTAATGATGGTAAAGGTAAAAATATGCCAGCAAAATGCAAGAAAACAGCACTTCTAAGCTAGTCAGCTAAAAGTCTTGTGTAGGTTTTTTCAAGTAATATAACACTAAGTGGAACCTCAAATATTTTCTTACATTATCAGACATCCATTTAAAGTTCAGTACTAAAGTCCATTTCTGTAGATCATTACTMTTAAAAATTTATTTCACAGCAATGTGTTTTTTTATGGGGATTATAGCTCTTTTCAGGTTTTAATTACAATGTGATGATAACAYGTTAAGCTGAAAAATATGTTGTGTTTACTGAATGAGCTTGTAAATATTTAAAAGAAGAAATGACAGGTTTTAGAGGAAGTTGACTTCTGTTAAACAAAACTGAGACTGAGAATATTAAGCTGGGCAAAAAAGGAGAGWACAGCTTTCAAGAAAACAGCAAATTGAATGTATAGGTAGTCACAGCCTCAACAGAGACAATCTAAAGAGTTTGAGCTTGCTGAGAGTACTCTGATTCTGACAGCAATAAAGAAAACAGGTAAAAGAGGACATCACTTCAAAATGGAGTCATTAAATCATCTATTTTTTTATCTTTGAGTATAAAATGGTCAAGACTAGGGATAAAGAACTCATTAATTATTTTTAAATTATGTATTAATTTATTTCTGTACACTTTCTAATAATAAATTCCATCTCTTCAGTACTGTATTGGAATTAATAATTCCAATAYGAGAGTTTTGCAGCATTTCACATTTAATTGCCAATGCCAGCAATAATACATACCATGAGACGTTTTTCCCATATGTGCCTACCTAATTTCTATGAAAAAAATCAGCTTTATTCTCCAAGTTAAGAGAAATGTCAATGGGACTACTAGGATTTTAATACTCTGCAAATAAAACCTGTGAAATGAAGGACATAATTTTAGGCATCTGGGTTTGAAAAAACAAATAGTTAGCCCAGTCCATATAAAAATCCAGAATGGAAGCATTGTCAGTGACCGATTACTTTGTGGGTTGTTGGTTCCATTCACTGATGTTGAATATAGATGCAGAGACATTTAGTTGAAARTACAGCACTCACTTGGTGCAATCATACATTTCCCTGTGTAACTGTATTTRCTTTTGTAGCATGCCCTGAGAATTGGCATGGCTGCTAATTTATGACCGGTCCGTGTAATGATTTCTAGGCACATTTTTCTTTGTGTCATTAAATCTATGCTGGAAACTGAACAAAGGGGTTTTCCCCCCCTAATTGAAACTAAGAAATTTGATAGGGAAAGCTTTGAAAAATATTTTTGTAATAAAGAAATATAGCTTTTTCAAAAGGAGATATCATCAGCCAGAAGGAAAGGAATAATTTAAACAAAGTCACTATTTAGACCATAATTATTTTTAACCGTTTTTCATGATCTAGCTAGGTTATTGTAATTCAGAATGACAAATTTTATTGATAAATACTGTCCACTTTTCCAATCCTAAAACCAGGGATCTTAATTTTGCTTCTGAATCTGCCTTTTATAACTGTGGGCATTTCTTTAATCCTCTTTGTGTGTCACTTCAGTTTCCATAGAAAAGGAAGAGGATATTTCATTATAACAAGAGTTGAGACTTCACTATGTTTGTGAAACCAGGATTTGTACAGCATGTGTGAGCTATTACCACTAAATAGCCTTAGAAACACTAGTGAAAATGTCAGACAGACTCCATTAGTGAGTTTTCTGTTTCAGATGTTGCTGTCTGGGGAGCGTTTAAGAGCGTAAGGAAGAAAGAATCTACTTTATTAGAGAGGGCATACCTGCTGTGAAACTGCTGAGATTTATAGCTCTTAAATATTTCTCTTACTTTTTTTGACAAAAGTCTGAACAGAAAGGAAAACAACTTTATAGGGTATTTCTTCCTCTTTCCCTGACAGGTTTATTATGTACATTATGCACTAAGGGTCAGTAGCGGCTTGGTTCACATGGTGAAGCATTAGAACAGCTCCCAGAGCCTGCATTTTATGTTCTGTCCCTCTATGAGGAGGCTCGCTGGGAATATTGTGGGAGAAGCAGATATCTTCCTGGAGACTTTCTTGGGATCTTTTTCAGTGTTGTCTTTAGCAGTTTTGGGTTCTGGGAGCCTAATGAACTTTTTGGCTCCAGGGAATGTGCAAACTGCAGTCCTGGGGCTTGGATGATACATTGTAATTTGGAATTAAAAAAGCTYCATAAAGTTTTCAAGTGGAAAATTATAGCAGCCATACTCTAGACACTGTAATCCTACTTTATTTCTGCATTAAATATTACTGACTTAGTTTGGTCTGTCTGAGCAGTTCATCTTCGGTATGAGCTCTGTACTCAGTAGGGGCTGGTGTAGAGTAGAAAGCACTTAAATATGAGGGCAGGGGAAAAAGATGAAGCCAGTGAGAAGTAGCATGGTAATAAAAATTGGGAGGGGGGGGTGGGGTTATATTATATGTTTCTATTCCGTTTCCCCTACACACCCTTTTCAGTTTAGGTGCAGCTTCAGGAGAGATATAAACCAGACTTGGAAGCTGATTAAAGAATCTTCTTATGACAGGATAAAGATGAATAGTGTATTTTACAGGCCTTTTTGCCAGAAGAGAGAAATGAGGATGATATGGGAAAGGAGAAGATTCATGCTATTGATAAAAGTTTTGGAGAACTGTACAGTTTTGATGGGTCTAGACAGTTTAAAATGATTAACCCTTGGTATTGGTTTGAGTACTGTTCTGTCCTGGAGACCTCCTGGTAGCTGTTTGTAAAAYAAATGCCACAGATGATTAGTCCTTAATATCTAAATGCTCGTGTGCTGGGGTATTTTTAATACAASTACTCAGAGCATTAAGAAGTACCATATTATAGAAGAGGAGTGATCTCTCTGGGTGGGTTGAAAATCCTTAAAGATGAGAGAAAAGAGAATCAAATTTGTCAATTTTCTAAACAGATGCATAACAAATTTAACTTATTTTCGGAATTAACATCCTTATTTTAAAAAACCCACATAATGACAGTATCTTTAGAATTATTTGCATGYACTTAAACCAGAAAGGCACAAATATTTATACAGTTCTTTTAAAGCATGGCCCTGTATTTTCTGTAGGGCAAATGCAGATAGATTTCCTTCCTCCCTGTTTTTGGTTTTCTGAGGTAATTTTAATTGAATTAATGTTGCCCACCAGCCAGTAAACTGAAAATAACAAAAAGTAGAAGAATAAAGATCTACTTGTTTTCATATGTCAGTGGAACAAGACTGAGCAGCAAAWGCTGTTTACAGAAGTTCACTGGATTAGCTACAGAGAATGACAGTACAGGAGCCGATTTTATGGTGCTGAGCTTACCCTTGTAWCTTGTTTAATAGCACTGCTGAGACCACAAAACATTCAGAGCATGCCCTAGGCTCTAAGCTATCCCTGCTCCACTGACTGAAGAAAGTACCTAATTTTTCATACTCATTCAATTCCTTAGGTCTTGTTTGCTCTGAATCACAAACATAAAACTGTGCTGCATTCTAACCATACTGACAAGATTTGTAGCCCAGATTGTAAATTACCTTACACCAAAAATCAATGTAAGTTTTGCTAGTAAAGTCACTACAGGATTGGTTTTTCTGTTATATATCTGCATGTTCACTGACAATATAGCTTTTCTGGGAAATAAAATTTCATTGATAATTAGAAGTGGATTAACTTGAATAAACAAAACTCTGACATTCTACCTATACTATTCATGTTCATGAAGTTCATTTTCAAACATGCCTAACTTAGGARATTCTTTTTTCTTGCATTTTTTTCCCATCAAATTACCCCTAAAAGAAGTCTAGATTATTTCAGGCATGGCAGGATAAGCTTTTGAGCTTCTGGTTACTTTGGCAAAGAATAATCAGCCATCAATGTTTGTTAGAAACAAGGTCCTTCTGTCTGAACTGTCTCTTGTCCACTTGACTAGAAAATTTGGATGAAATAGATACATTGGGAGAATCTTGCTGTCAGACTGATTGAACTGGAAGCAGCAAGAGTTGTTTTGATAACTATGATTCCTCATGTCAAAAAATACGCAAAGTAACTCAAACCAAACCATCACGAGTGTTCCATATATAGTCTATATCCTAAATATATTCACTCTTTTTGATAAAAAAAGGGGAGAGTATTCTCAAACCTTTTTTCTACACATGGAAACAAAAGAGTCCAGTTATAGATTACAAAACAGTTCCAGGGRGGATGCCTCAAGTCAGGATTGCATGCAATATATGTTTCTGATTGTATTTTTCCTGATGGTACTTGAGACCCTCTTCTGTGGTCTCTTCACACATTCTGATTGCCCTGATTTCAGAGGGACTTCCCCTGCTATTGGCTAAACCAGAAACCATCAGGAAAAGGTCTGGACTTAGGTTTGGGGTTGTGGGTTTTTTTGGTTTTTTTTTTTTTTT
>NW_026623314.1:1244292-1258691 GCF_030028575.1 Malurus melanocephalus | reverse complement strand
TGTCAGTCTCAACACAGTTACAGGAGCTATAAGCTAAAACTTCTCTAACTAGAAATGTGGGATATCTTCCTCATGCGTAAGAGATCACTGAGATGTTGAGCTACTCATTGTTCATGAAACCTGATAATTGGAGAAAGGGAGCTGTTTCCCAGGCTTAAAATCTGCCAGGTAACTTTTTTGACTACATTTGTCTTAGAGCAAGAGTTAAGACAAGAGCATTTAAAATATTTGTTGTTTTGACAYAGCAGCTAAACCAAGAGCAGAATCCATTTTACTCTGAGAATTATGTACTGAGCTATGAACAAAATAACTAAGTTCCCTTGCTTTTTGGGTTGGTTTTTTTTTTTTCCTTGATAAGTTTTTTTCAGCTCCTGTGGAAGTTGCATGCTTTTTGCCTTCTTACAGTTTTTTTTTACTAAATTACAAGGAAAAACCTTMTGTACTGAGTTTATCCAGAACAGTTTTTCAGAATTATTGTTTAAAAAAAAACCTGTCAGGATATGTAATAGCTTCTGATTGATTGGTAGATTTGTATTTTAGCTCTAATCTTCTGCAAAAATATTAACAATATAAATCTTTAATGTTAGTTTGTTTCTGACGAATGAAATGAATTTGTTACTGACTCTTAGCCTGGTGACGGATACTTATTGGAAATCACTCTATTGAACAAGGACAGCATGTGTGATATGGTATTTTTTTTATTACAGCAGCATCTAGAGGCTTCATCTGAAATTATATTTCCTCTGCTACATACTGTATGAACACACAGTGAGGCAGTACCTGCTGTACCTAGCCCTCATATCCTCTGTGCAAAAAAGCCCCGAAACAAAACAAACCTCCAACACCCAAACATAAGTAAAATGCTCAGACTAAAACATGTTTTGATGGTGCATAAAAACAGAAGCAGTGCACCTAGGCCAACATTTCTTGGCTGGTGCAGGATGCCCTCCATCTGCACAGATGAGACAGCAGAGAGATTTAAAAGAACAAACGTAGTTGAGCAATGGATTGACTCATCTGGTTAGCAGTTAGCTAACTGGAGTAGGAACTCTCCAGGAAGGAATCCCAGGCTCTCCTGGAGATTGCACAGGCAGCTTCTGCTGTTCTTATGAACCATGTGTCCATTAAGAACCTGGTAATGTCGTGGAGACTTTCCAGATAGTTCTTGCAGCAGAACTGACCAGGTTGCACCTAACTAAAGCACTTCCAAACAGTTCCTAAAACCTGCTMCTGCAGCTACAGAAACACTTGTATAGTGCAGTCTTCTGCACATWGTTAAGACATGAGGGTGGTAATTCAGGCATAGTTCATGTTAATCMGCAGCAAGGGGATCATGCACATGCTGAGTGCTCAGGTAAAGCTGCAGKCCAGCAGGATTGTAAGATTTCAGCAAAACAAGTTTCCCACTGTTGCTGTTGCCATATCCTTGCAACTGAGGCTTTTGTTGCCGTGCAGAAAGCAACCATTGTGTTTGAGAGCTCTGATTCCTAAAGCCAAAACTAATAACTTCTCTGCTAAAAYTTTCTCTGCTCCATGCCTCTTTTCAACAGACTCAAGTGGAGTTACAATCTGTTCCATTATGGAAGTTGTAATCACTATCCACAAACGGAAGCAAAATAAAAACCTGGGCAAGACAGCATGAAAATAAAATGTTAAATAAACCCGACCCAACAGGAACTAAAAGCATCTGGCTTTCTCTACGTTTCCCAAGAGTTGATCACAGTGTATAGTTATAGGTAAAGGAATACAAGTAGGAGTGAAACAATTCAGCTCACAAAAATCTCATTATGGGCAGTGAGAAGTGAAATTTTGTTAGGGTAAGACTTRAAATGCATGGAAAGATGAGATATTAGCATTTCATACTAGTATATTTACCCGATAAGTGGTTATGATGGCATCACACAGACAACCAAGATGCTGTTGGTAATCATGTATATGGAATTACCTCTTGCTTCGCGTAATTAAAGGAATTACTTCCCAAAGTCACTTAAATTTACACAATCAGAAAGAAAAATAGATACTTATTTTGGTATTTTGATGGTGAGAATCATTGCTATTCAATTAACAATTATTCTGATTCTGAAATTAATTTGCATTACCTGGGTTTGGYTTTCCAGTTTTATATTGCCTTGAATTGAAAAACCTAGAATAATGAACATTTAAACACAAGAGAAAAAGTCATGTTCTGTAGGTTAACAAAGACTAGGCAGTAATACTGGCCAATAAGTTTTGTGCTGAGAATGGATGTGCCAGATTCTCAGCTCCTATCACACGTATGCAAGATTAGGCCTATTTTACTGACAGAGGATTTGTTTGAAAGTCCTACAAGATTAATATCACTAAATACTTCCCTTGTTCACCTTTAGAAACCATTTCACAAATTGATTAGTTAATGACATTCAAGTTTCCTATAAAGTTGCTATCTACAAAATTTGCCACAGTCCTGATTATTCATAACTAATATAAATTAAAAGCATTTAGATTAAATCAAGAGTGAAAGAAGCCCAAAACCAATTTAGTGCTTCACCTAGATAACCTAGCAATAATCAGTGTCAATTTTTCACTCGATTCTTTTCACACTTAGTAGCAGTGTACTTTCAGTGGTTCAAAAAAATGAGTTCCAGATGGATATGCGAAACACTTGATTTCTTTTTTTTTAAATCTGATTTGATGATGAGTTTGAGGCATACAAGACATGACTAAAAACATATAGAGCAGCAATTAACTCTTAACAAGTCTATACAAAATGAAACACAAATAGCAAATTAATGATGTAAGCTACAAACTGACGACAATCTACAATACATTTTTATTTTCTTTTAATTTRCAAAGAAAAAAGCTTACTCTTTAATTATGGGTATAAGTTGAGTGCCGAGATCTTCACAGTGAAACCACTTTTCAAAGAGGACRTTAGTTGTATCTCCAACATAGTATCTGATGAAGTAAACACATTAGTTAATCCTTTTATTAACTAACTGGTCAGGCAGTCTTTTGAAGAAAATAGCTATTTGATGCTGTGTAAGAGCAACTTATTCTCAAACCTGGTGTACTTKATTCTTAGGRATGATTATTTGGGAAAGCTTTCTGTTTCCCTGRTTAGTTGGGGTGCTCAAACTTCTATGGAGTGCCTTGTAGTTCTGTTGATCAGTCACAGATAAGCCACCAAATTCCTTCAGTAACCTTTCCAGATTCCATCCTGAAAAGGATTGCTGCTATAATCTCTTGGACCAACAAATTTCACCTTGGATGTAGTTACTGCAAAAAAAACCTGGACCCAAACACCATTTTCAGTAACTGCTTCCATGCAGCTATGAGATAAAAGCTCATGTTTGAGAGAGTCACCTTGCTTAATGCCCATGCATGGGCTGATAAGAAAACAAGGTGTCTTATGGGCTTTTGTGAAAAATAGATGGTTTTCAGCTACATAGACTTGAGAAATGTTTAGCTCACACTTTGTACTGGGTCCTGAAGAGGAATTTAGTGTTTTACTTGTGTTATTTCTTGTCTTAACAAATGAATAAATTTTGGTGAGGTCAACAGGTCAAGAAGCCTGCTATATGGAATCAGTCTATGGAATGACAAATATAGAATTTTAAAATAATTCAGATTTTTAAAAGACTGCATGGACTGGAAAGGAATGATGCTCCAGTCCTGTCACTCACATTGTCATTGGTTTTAAAAAGGTCCCMTGTGTCTTTTAGGTTAAAGTTACTGCAATGTGTGTCTGAAGTAGAAAACAAGCTTATGTTATTAACCTATGCATATTTGTATGGTCATGTCTGTCTTACGTGTCTATACACACATTGTCTTAGAAATCTTCTAAGAGCTCCCTAACTCGTCAAGTTTTGAAAAAAGAGGGTACATTGAGGAGTTTAACAATATCTATACCTCCAGTATGGAAAAAGCTGTGCTACCAGCACAAATTCTGAACACAGACAATCTACAGAAAAGGGAGGTGCTAAAAATGTCTTGTTTTGTAAAAAAAAAAAAGTATCCAGAAATATGACTAACATCAAACTTAGTTGGTTTTGCACTTGGTTGCAGTAGGACTAAGATTAGCTAGATAATTTTTCTCATAGCACAAGACATGTAATCGTTACTTAGCCTGGAACACTGGGGCAGGCTATGTATTCTTCACTTGTACAGTAATCAGCATGCTGGGGCTCTGATTTATGGCTAAAGCTTGTAGACATGATAAATAATGGAACAGCAAYACAGCCTTAGACCTTGAGTCAGCACACTTCAAAGTGTGTAATGATTGCCTCTTGTACAGTCTTTGCTGCAGGTGGCTGGTATTGAAAAAAGAGTATGAGAACATTGAAGGTTCTGGTTGCAAATTCCGCTCTCTCYCAGGAGCACATGGAGGAAATGTAGGTTCAAAAGGATGACAAGATTATTCACTTCCAAAACATCAAGCGCCTTTATGCATCACATTAGTGTGAAAAGAAGGGCACTAAAAGCSTCCAAGTGATTTATTTTCAGGCACCTGATTAGATATTTTGAATTGAGGATAYGTTAATTTCCAGCTGCAAGCCATAAGGTAGTTTTTAGGTTAGTTTCTCCACATGAACATGCCCATATTGGAGTGCAAATCGCTTAAATCAGCCTGGATCCCTCAAAAGGCATTCAGCATTTCACTCATACTATTCACAGACTTCATATGGTTGTCTTACTTTTAGTAAAGTTTACTATTTAAATTCCTTTATTACATTAGAAATAAACATTTTTTATCAAATCACTGGCCAACTTTATCTAGCTCAAAATATCTTTCAAWTAATGTAAGTCCTTATAATCTGCAGATCTGTAATAAAAGGGAAAAAAGTGCTTAGGCAAACAATGCTTTAAATTAACTGGACTTGTCTTTTGCTTGGAATTTAATCATGTGGGTTTCTTYTCTTGAATGGTCCCTTATTTTTCTTCTGTAGCCTTTTTTGTTTGAATGAAAAAGTCTTAATAGTTCCACTGCAACGATACCCATGAAACAATGAAAACTGCAGGTGAAAGGACAGGAACGGCATTTTACAGATAYCACTACAGTTCTAAATCTTTACAAATTATATGAACAGCTCTWAACTCTGGTCAGTCATCTCTGGTTAATACCAAAATAGATTTTCTAGACTGGCTAAAGTTACTGTCGCTACTTGCCTTCTTAGACCTGTGAATTCTGTGTGGATACAGGACAAAGTTTTGTCCTGTCCCCACTAGAATACAAAATACTCACTTGAAGATGTTGCTCTCATAAGGCAGAGATRTACAATGTAGAGGGTATTGACTTTTGTTTCCAGCTTCCCAAACACTTGGCAAGAAAACTGCTCTTCATATTTTTGCTTTCAGAGCTTATAAAGGAATTAATATTCTGCTTGCCAGAACTGATTGAAAAATATTTTTTGATTTGGGTAGCAAGAGAGCTCTGAGGTCTTTTTTTAAAACTTAAGGCAATAGCAGTAGGTAGTACATAAGTAGATTGCTATAACCACAATATGCATTTGAGAAACTTCAATATGTTCCTTGTTTAACTAAATCAAACGTTAGATATGATCTCAGTTTATGTGTGCATAGATAAATAGATGTGTGGATAAAATTTGTACAAAATTGTTGATAAATTGCTGAATCTGATAAATTATGAGGAAAATAAACCACCATATTGTATTGATATGAGCAATTAGCTTATATTATGAATTCTAACAGATTAGTCACCAATTTATACTTCACCTTAGTCCATCAATTTCTGTTTTTAATCTTTCCCTTTCAACCACAAGACCCACAGTGTTTTCATATCTCTGAGGAGAATGAGGTATCCTGGCAGGTAGCAGGAACATCTGTTCAATGAAACGGGAGAGCATTAGTGCCAGCAAGTCTTTGTTTTTTGCATTGTGCTCCTGCCCCCCAGTCTGCAGGCAAAATCTGCAAAATCCTGCAAAAATCTCCGTTTCTTGCTCTACTTYTCCCCTACTTTTTGTTGATCCCATGTTGATCCTTTGCAGCTGAACCCGCTTTGATACTCACAGCCCTGCAAACACTGTTTCTTGCTTTCTCTGTGAGTGATAAAGCAGTGACTGCAATCAGCACTGCCTTTATGGAAGTCCTCTCCTGGTTTGATCATCATTGTTAGACACAATTGAAATGAAAATCTAAGCARTTACTCATCTAATATTTATAAATTKAGTGCAATTTCTGAATAATTGAAATGGAAATAAAAAAGCAAGTTTTTTGTCTGCTCAAGAAAATGTCTAAACCAATCAGCCACGGGTATCCTTCCAACACAGTGAGTACCTTTGATTGTGTGATGAAGAGTGCTATTCTCTCCAGAAATAATGAACAAATATGAAGGGTTATTTGCTCACCCAAGTGGCAAAATAAGTAGGCAACATGTGGYTAAGAGAATTCTGTTACTGAAGCTTGAAAATACACCCTTTCCTAGCAGCTCTCTGTACAGGAAGTTGGTAAGCCTGTATTCTTCATCACTACAGGTGTCTTTGCCCAGGCTGGGCAGTCATTACAGTTTCTCTGTCTACAAAACCAAGCTAATGACAGTGCCTCACCAGTTCTAGTGTCAGTCTTTCCACCAAGGGTATTGTGGGCTCCTTTTCATTTGTGCTTCTCTTACATGCCAAGATCTCAGCTGGCTTGCTCCTTCAGTACAAAGTGTGTTACAAGAACCTTGTGGTTGGAAAATGTATTTCTGTTTCCTCATTGAAAAAGCTGTAATACTTTTGATGACATCACGCTATTGGGTTTAACACATCTTCCATTTAGAAGGCTGTCTCCACTAGACCTAACAATCCTTTCAAAGACTTGAGTGCTGTTCAAGCTTGTGTCAATAACTATGAGTACCTCTAACTCATAGTAACACCCAGTATCTATCTGWGCTCTCAATAAAAGCACTTCAATCCATGCTTTAGCAAGTCTACTACTGTAAGCAAAAACTGGATATATTTTATTCATAAATGGCTCTTTTAAAGCTGTCCTACTGTGATGGTTGTAAAGGCCAGCTGTGAGGACTAAAGAAGGCTGAAAATACAGGAACTGTTTAAATTTCTAAGTTTAGTCAGTTTGTTTATTGGGGTGTGGGGGTGGGTGAGTGGTATGTACCTGGCAATGTGTAAATAAAAGACTGATCCAATTGAATTCATATGGCAGATCCCATGCAATGCACGAGAATAAGAATTTCTTTCAGTATATTCTTGACTATCTGAATAGGTACCCCAGGTGCTCAGAGGGATTTTTATCTGTTATGGAACAGTCAAWGAGTGAACACAGTGTATTGTAGTTTCCTATTATTTGCATGAAAATTTCTATATTCCATTCAAGCTTTTTAAAAAAAAATATAAATCCTGATGCCATCTCTTGCACAGAAGGGATAAACTGATTTCTAAATAATATATAAATTCATGTAACATACATATGTACAATTCTAACAGAAAAACAATCCTGTTTTACCTCCCCTTCCTGGATGACAACATCTTTTTGTTTCCCATTTTCAATTATCTTCAAACACATATCTCCTTGAACCTGGTAAAAAAGCTGAAGAAACAAGAAAATATCATTAAGGCAGCTACTCTAAAACATTCTGTATTTTATATTCTCTATATAAAGAGTACATGTATAAACACATTCAATTTGCAATTTTAAGTGTTTGCAGATTTTTTCCTAATGATAAATAACAGGCTTCTAACATCCATTGTTTTAAAAAAAATGTTACACAATATATATTATTTCCATTATCTTACTAACAATTAACTATTTATCCACACATCTTAAACTGCATATAGAGCTGTCCTGTGGCCCAAGTGGAATTCCACTGTGCTGGTTTTACCCTTGGATTTACTTTTTGGAGGGCTCAGTGTTTTGGTTCAAGCATCTGTCTCTTCTCTCTGTGTATATAAAATGSATACAAACATACATGTTTGTATGTACATTCAAGGTGTGTATAAGGACAGAACAACTGGACCCAAAATTCTGTCTTTGGTGACCTTTCCACAGGTGCTTTCAGACCAAAGTCAGATCTGCTTTGTGGGGGCTCTGAGGTGCTCAGGTCTAGCCTCATGTTTCATGACAGAACTGTGCTATAATCTGTAAGCAGGTATCTTTGACCTCAAATAATGGGCACATTCCCCCTTGTTTTTATATAGTGCAGAGCAATAATACTTCCAAAAGTCACTTCTGCTTTCCATGTTCTGTTCACCACATCTAAAAACTAGATTGCTAGAATAGCTGAAGTAGTCTGAAAAATTATTCAAAATTATAACTGTAATGAAAAAATCCCTTTTTTGTAAGGGATTCACTACAATTTCAGCAAAATGAAATATAAATAGGGGAAAGAAGAAATCATAGAAGTCGGCAACTCTCCTGAAATGAACCTTTTCCAACATTAGAAAAGCTTAATTAATTTTTCACTTAGCATTATTTCCAAAAGAGAAAAGTGCATAGGTAAACAATGGTTTAAATGAACTGGACTTGTCTTTAGCTTGGAATTTAATCATGTAGGGTATTTTTATTRAATGGTCTTTTCTTGAATATTAATAAATGCCCCCGGAATTGAACAAACACCTCTGAGAACATGGGAAAGAACAAATATGCTGTCAAGGGAAAAAAAACAGTAGGGAGATTGAAGATATGCTGGAAAAAAAGCTCATGATGAGGGGGCTTTTACATGAGTGAAAAGTTCACCCTGTTCCAGGGACATCGCTACAAGTAAATTATAACTCATGTCTAGATGGCCACAGTGCCAGGTTACTTATCCTCATTGCAATCTGTTTCTCTGGGTTCTTTTCCTGTCATTTTCTTCAGTGATTCTGAATGGCAGCACAGAATGTTGCAGAAGCCCTCCTTACATTGCACAGGGCTAACTGAGCAACCATTCTGGAAATGAAAGCCTTGAGAGGGAATATGACTTATTCAGTTCAGAGGTCAAGCATATGAGTCGCAAGGAAAGCTTATGAATGTTAAATTATGAATTAAAAGTTTTTTGCAGTGGGAAAGGAGAAATTATGTGGGCTGCACATTGTCAATGAAAGCTTTTTTCTGACTGAATTTAAATAGTACCTTTCACTGTAAATTATGGTCTATTCTTCAAAACYTTTTTTTTCTTAATTGCCTGAGTGCTTCAGTCATCCATAAATCGTCTGATGTAACTGTGATTAATACAAGTGACAATTACTGAATCTAYTGCTTTGCTTATAATATAACCTAAGCATTTTATCAAGGAAACTGTCAGCAATTTAATATCTCAGTGACTTACAGTCCACCCCATTTCACAGGTCAGTTTGGTAACATGGTACTATCTTTTTGTTGGAAACTTACTTTTTTCTAAATACAGATTAACTTTTGCATTTTGGGCAAATCTAATATTTTCCTAAGTCTGTCCTGGAAAAAAAAAAATCAAGGCATGAGTGAAAAAATACTGATGTATATGTATGTATATACACAAACATATATGCCTACAYAGATAGCATAGTAAGTCAATAGAGTTCATGCTACCTGAAAACATGAGCTTTCCCAACTGTACTGTTTTTACTACAATAATCTGGTATCCATTCTACGCAGCAGTACTAAAAAGTGAAGAAATGTGCAATATTTCTGCTCTATTAGATTCTTATTAATGAYGAGGTCTCTTGTTACATAAAATGTATATATCTCTCCCTGTAGAAAAGCCTAGATTTGTATATTGCTACTGCATAAGGGCTCACAATTGGATGTGAAATTGTCTTTCTTGGTGAAAAATGTGTTTCAAGGAAGACACAAAGKTTATTTACCAGTCTTTTTYATCCTTTGTTACTAAATGTGCTTATTTGTTTATTATTAGATCATCTTCCTTTCTTCATTTTCCAGACTTTTGCTTTTTGTTTAGTTTTCCACTTACTATGTGGCATCTTCTCATTATGATAACACTAAAACCACCTCCTTTATTAATTGTCACTTTGCCTCTATAAGTTATGAGCCACCTAGAAGTACTTCTTTACCCCAAGTGTAACACTATTTCATAAYATGCTCAATACGATCATTAAAATTGCAGACATACCTATGAAAATTAATTGAAAACACCTTAAGACTGGATTAAATTAATTTAATTTTCTTTGAATTTTCTTTACTGTAGGAGAAATATATCCTCCTTCCTTAGTCTGCTTTACCCTTTTTGGTAATGTTTCAAACCTGATAGTATTGTGCCTGCAGGGGAAGGCAGCAAGACCAGTGCTGAATCACTCTCAAGTCTGTACAGAGATTTTTCATTCAATTATGAATACTCATAGAATAAATTATGCTGGCATTTCTGGAGACAGGAGGAGATGCACAGAGGTAGGAATTTACTGTTTCCATCAGTGGAAGCATCGCTGCTTGTCTTGATAGGAATTCATTTCAGTAGGATAGTAGAACATATGGAGACTACCTTAAAAAGAGCACTAACAACTTGACCATATTAACATAGTRAGAACTGCTCCTTCATCCAGGTATGTGTATCCTAGCACAGTAAACAAATAAGCATGGAGTAGGGGAAGAACACAGTATTTATAATTGGTTGGTATTGACTAACTAAAAACCCCACAAGTTTATTCCATTTTATGTACAGCAGTGGATACAATTTAATTTAGATACACCTTTGATATCAAATTCTAGACACAGGAATCCAGAGCTCCATGAGGGTTTTTGTAGCTGACAGCTTATTTACAGACTTCTAAGGAGACCTGCAATTAGCAGGATACTTTGGGTTCTGACTGCTTCTAAAAGTGGAATTTGGGATTGSTCAGCCACTTCTGGGATTAGAATCTGGCTTGGCATATCCTGGCTTGTATTGCTTGTCATATGGCTAAGTACTAAATTAATTTGCAGAGCAAGTCAAATTCTGATGTGGGAGTAGAGCCTGGGTGTTCTCCAGATTTCAGTGGTGACTGATCTATTCAAGCACAGAAAAACAATTTTCTCCCTTTCTTATCACAAGGGTGTTTCAGCCATCAGCAGTATGGAAGACAAATAGATGAGGAAGGTAGAGAAAACTATTCTGGGGGGTTTTGGTGGTGTTTGTTTTTWAATTTCCCTCTGCTCATTTACGTGTCATCTGTGAAACCTGAATAACTAGCCAAAACTCATTCCAAAATTCATATGTTTTTCAATGGAAAGGTTTTATAAAGAGCAATAGTAAGAAACTTATTTCTGAAGACACAAGCTGCTTCTGATGCAAAAGGATCATTATTTTTATTACATTTTAATTGGAGCTTTGTTTCTTACTAAAATATTCCAAGAGTCTTCACCAAATAAAAGTGGTGGTTCTTAAATGTAAAGAAGTAAAAAGTGTTTCCCTTGCTTCATTGTGACTCATGTTCTCAGATATATTTGGGATATAAGAACGCAAAATAACTTACGGGAATGCTCACCTAGCCCCACTTTCCCCTTGTTTTCAGACACCCACTACTGTTACAAAATGCAGTGGGTGAACTGATCTGATAGGGAAGTTTCTCAAAAGCATGATGACTAGATAGCAGCATACACTAGAAGGGATCAGGCTTCATTTAAACAGATAAATTGCCAGAAACTGGAGCCAAGTCTTGTGGTGTCTGTGTGAGGGAGGGAGAAAAAGAGAAATCAAAACTCAGGTTAGAAAACTCATCTGAGTTGTGGCCGATGTGACCTCAAACCTATATCATGTTCCAGAGCATGATGTTATATCTCAGTCAGATCATGTAAWTGTGCTAGAAGAAGCTGAAGAGATTCACCAAGAGGATCAGAGGAGGGGGAACCTCTGCTCGGAGACATCTCTTTAGGACTGCAGTGTAAGTGCTTTGGTCTGTGAGGCTGTGCCAATAATTAGGTGGCTCTGGCCATAGGAAACAACCTAGATGCCAARGGCAGAAACTTAGGGTAAAATACAGCACAAAGAGAAGGGGGACTTCTAAACATGAGTGGGGTCTGTGCCAATGCAAAGGTTGATTTGAATTTCTCTGGATGAAACTGCACTGATTCATATTGACTGATCATCAGAATGTAAATTGTTAAGAAATCAAAGCAGCTAAATCCAAGTCAGTTGRGATTCATTGTGTATAAGTAGTGGACTGAGGTGGGTAAAGAGACAGCAGCCCAACTACTTTTATGATCCTCGATTTAGCTGTTAGCATATCTCACTTTCCCCCAAAGCAGCCCACACAATGCAGTAAATAAATGCTGAAATTCTTTTACTAGAGCTAGGTTTTGTTATGATCGTGGGGTTTCTCTGTCATTAACTTTCTCCAAAATATATGATTCCCTTGATTTTCCACTTACTTCTGTGGAAGAAGGGTATTTTTTTTTCCTACCCTCAGGTTTTACAGGTAAGTAAAAATGCAGTAAATTCACCATGAAGCCAAAGCCTGTAGGCYATGTTAACACTGAAACTCTTGTCACAAATGCTATGCTATGATGAAAAATTCAAGACAAAGTTACATCGAGGACTGTTCCCTGGTACCTGCCACTCTGTAGCTGTGAGGGGTTGAGCACAAGAGGACATAGCTTCAAGCTGTGCCAGGGGAAGCTTGGATTGGACAGCAGGAAGAATTTCTTCATGGAAAGGGTTGTCAGGCATTGAAATGGCTGCCTAGGGAGGTGGTGGAGTCACCATTCATGGAGGTGTTCAGAAATAACTGGAGATGGTACTCAGTGCCATAGTCTGTATGACAGGGTGGTGTTCAGTCTAAGTTTGGACTCAATGATCTTGGAAATGTTTTCCAACAGTAGTGGTTCTGAGATTCTGTGATCATGTCGGGCTGACACAGAAACTTTCAGTGTCCTCATAAAGTTGACTACACAAGAATTGTAATTACTAGTCCATGTAACCCAAAACTCTCTGGACAAATGAGGCACATCAGAATAGCAATTCATTTGAAACCCTCAACAGAACTCACTGTGTTCTTCCAGAACACCTTCTAGAAAGTTCTAGATAATAGATATATAGGTGTATTCTCTTTTTTGCCATGTTCCAACAGAAGATGCATTTCCCAAAGCAATTCAGTTTGATTTTGAGTGCGTCTGATTCAGAGGAAGAGAATGTCCAAGTAGATGTYTGCTGACTCTCTCTCTGTTCTGATGGAGAAGGGAGCAAAAGGGAACTTTACAAATAAGAAGAACGAATAATGAATATGAGCTTGTGGTAAAGTCCAGCCAAGCACTATGAATGCTTTCTTTCTTGTAAGGTGCAGCCTAATTTTGTTCTTTATAAAACCTGTCCAGTGGAAAACAGTATCTCAGGTATGAGATGCTTTCTGTGCATAAAGATGGCAAATAGTGCACAGAAATTCAAGAACACAGTGAAGCAGAACAGAGAAAACTAAGATAACAGTTACTTTACAAAATGCCTGCTTGTTGAGAGGAGAAAAGAAGTGCTAGACTAGCTGTCATTTTAGCCTAAATGGAAACAACTCTAAAAGGCTTTGAAGAGCATCCAAATCAAGCCACTATTTTTTTTTCACCTAATTAGCCAGTCAGAACTAATCTTCCTGMTACACCTGCACATTAATGGCACCAGCAGAGAGCAGCTCAGGAGCAGGAGGATCCTCCTCAGCCCTTATCTCTGCATGCCAACCCTTTGCTGCTGTGAACTGCAGGCTTTCAAGCGCAACTCATGCCCCAGGACACCATAAACTGTGTGATGACAGGCACAAGATAGTGAGTGGACAGATATAAGCAATCCTAAATTTAACTTTCTCTCCAAACCAACCTGTCTTTGCTATCAGAATACTTATAGTAGAACAGCATCAGCTAAATTTGCCTGAAGGATTTGTGGGTTTTTGCATTCGTGATTTGGCCTGCTGACAGTACATCTATATAGTCTGTCTTCAAATTATCATCCAGAACTTTAAATTACCCTTTTTCTGACAAAATAATGAGCTGAAAATGGCTTTGAATGGTGTTTTTTAAAACCTAAATCTAATTTAGGAATATGCCCTTTTGCTAGGATACTACCTCACAATTCTTTTCTAATGAGACACATGGTTCTAAGTTAGATCACAGGAAGGTGCAAATATGTCTGATAAAAACCTATGGTAAAATGCAATGAATAACTACAATGTACCCCCACAAAACTGAACAAAATTGACCCATATGTTAAACTGCTACATAGCTGATAATGCTTCTCATGTGTGTATTGCCAATTTTCTTCTGTGATAGGCATGTTATGTTTCCATTTTTGGTTGCTGAGTAACTGTGGGGAAGTTTACTATGTAAATGAACATGTATTGATATCTAAAAAATCTTGTTTCCAGTTGAATTAGCAATAATATCAGTAAATTAAAAATTATGCCTTTATGGATACAGCTAAATTTTTATACTGTTGAGAAGTCATATAAAGAGTTTATTAAAGGGTAAGCCAAGTTATTTGAAAATGCAGGAGCATCTTGCAACATTAAAAAATAAAAAGGTAAATTTAATGAGCATAA
>NW_026623314.1:1212934-1244248 GCF_030028575.1 Malurus melanocephalus | reverse complement strand
GAAGGGAAGGGAAGGGAAGGGAAGGGAAGGGAAGGGAAGGGAAGGGAAGGGAAGGGAAGGGAAGGGAAGGGAAGGGAAAGGGGAGATAAATTAAAAAAAGAAACAGCCTAAGAATGGGTTGGGAACCAGTATAATTCAGTATGAACTGGGAAATGTAAGAAGAGATAAGAACACTGAAAAAAGGTTAAAAAAAAAGTTTAATATTGTAGTGCAAACTGTTATATGAATTAAACTTTAGYTCAGTAAGGATTACACACACCTTCACGGATAAGTCAGAACAGAGAAGCAATGCAGGCTCTTGTGAAATGCTGGGGTTGGTTTGGGGAAAAATGATTCAGTGATAAGTAAATGAATTTTTCTTTCTCTTTGAAAGGATTCATTGAAACTTGACTCACTTCTGTTGTGAACTATGTAGAAGCTTGGGTTTCTGAAGGCACTTAAAATTAGGTCACCAAATGTCATTGGAATTACATGAAATTAAATTGCTCCACCAGGAGACATGGCAAATTGTCTCCATCCTGACTCCCTTAGGCCTCTAGCTACCGCTTCCCCTTAGAGTTCTTTCAGAGCCTGTTGTGAACTCAAAGAAGTCCCAGGCCAAGCAAGCCATTTAAAAAAAAAAGCCAGTAAATAAAGTAGGTGTAAGTTGCTACAATTTTATTAGGTTTCTACTCTTTCTTCCCCTATGCTGCATTTGCCACAATGGCTACTTACAACTCAAAGCAGACTTTGAACAAAGGGGAATGATTTGAAACATTAACTTTTCAAACCCAAATGAAAATGAAGGGCTGATCATTTTCACAAAGTCCACGAAAAAAGYATTTTCTAGTGAATTAAAATAATTTTGATTTTTGAATGTCAAAGTTGCTTTTCAAATATAAATCAATCTTCTTTAAAAATATCAGTACCTTTCCAAAAATATCAACCTTTCCAAAGTTCTGTTCCAAAATGTTGAAATGAGACATTTTGATGTGTCAGAACACTTTCTCTAGTTTCTCGTTGGAAATGAATTACAGAAAAACTGGTCTGATCTGATGTGCTTGTTTCAAACAAAATGCACAGATGGTGTATGGCTCTGGTGAATAATTCTGTTTAAGCCTATGAATAGATCTAATAAATACAACATCACTGAGCCTGGCATTGCTAATCTGTAGATGTAKCTTCAAAAGTATCTGCATTTAAACATTATAGATCAATTAAATCARAAAAATATAAACAACTGGTAGGTTACCTCTTCTCCTTCTTCAATATGATAATCCTTCCTTTCATTTGGCCCTCCAACAAACATCACATTTAATTGATAGCGATGCCTAGAAAAGAAGTGACATTGTAAAGCTACCTCTATTCATGACATTTTTTTATTCCATTTATTTTTTTTAAATTCTATTAGGACAGTGAGTCAATAAAACAATGTTGGGTGAAAAGCAACATCCAGAACAAGAACTCAAAAGACCTTGGATGCATCTCTCTGCTCTGGCACTGTCCTGTTGGGAGACCTAAGGCCAACCACCTCACTGGTGGTGTTTCAATGCCTCCAGCTATGAAAAGGGGACAACAACAGGTGCCAGCTGTGGAAAGAGCTTTGAACTGTAAAGATAAAGTATGTTACCTAAGAGACAGGAACCAGGAAAATGGCTTCTCAACCTGAGCTGATTATGTAAAGGTAAAACTCTTAAAAGTTAATAAATGTAAAAACATACTTTTTCACATTGGTACAATTACCAGAGATACTGATGGCCAGAATTGCTAGCTAATTTGTTTGGTTTTCCTTGTTTTGCCAAGCTGGAACAACATTACAATGGTTTCACTGTGGTGCAGCTATTTTAGAGAAGGAGATTATAGGCCATTTCTTAACTCTACTCCTCTTMAGAGCACCAATGAGCATTTCTCTCGGCTATCATAAAGAATAGCTATCACCCCAATTACCTATCAGTCCATTTACGCTAATAAAAAGGTAAGGCAGCAGGTTTTCCTTTGCTTAAAAAAAAAACACCTGAAAATTAGGCCTGTTAGCTGTGATTCAAAATTTGTTCTTATGCTCTTTGACATGTGAACTGAAGTGTGCTAACCTCTGTTTTGCAATGAGGAGGTTCTGGGCAATAACATGGAACCAGCTGGGCCACACTCCCCTAAACACAGAGAACAACAAATACGTGTCCCTGTATCAGCACCTTGTAAGCTTTAATGGAGAGAAGCTCTTCTGAGTGGTTGCACATACATATTCAATCTGCTAACTATAGTTTTTTTTTTCTCAGAAGAGTATTTAAATTATAATGAACACAGTGGGGACTAGTAAAGCAGACGACAGTGACAAACTAGTTGGCCAAATAAAACTRAAAAATGAGAATTGACTGTTTTCTCCATAAAAGCTGTATATATTACAGCACTGGGCTTCATATCTGTATCTTAAAGAACTGAAATYTGAATTGTTTGTACTATGCAGATTAAATATTAATTTTCAAGCACACTGAAATGTTTCTGCCTTAATGAACACTTCCACTAAAGTAGGGCAGKATGACCCAAACAGTAGCAATACAGCTAATAATGAAATAAATGAAAATCAACCCTGAAGAACAAAATAAGAGAAAGGCAATCTGTGGCTATCTTGTAGTCTACTRTTAAGATGAATTGATTTTTTTATATAAAACCGTTCAGTTTTGTCATTAGTCCACTGCGTAAAAGTGAAAATACTACTTAAAAACAATTAGTGCTCGACTTCTTTGTTTGGCAAATTTATGATTGTGTTATCCCATATATTTACCTGGGCTTTATATAATAAAGAGGCAACTATGGGTTAATCATTCCAATCATTAACAAATATATACTGAAGCTAGCAAAAGATTCCAGCTATGAAATATGAGCAGGAACTCCAATAGTAAGTTTCTCCATCTTGCTAAATAAATTTATCTGATTAATTCGGTTGCATTAAATTAAAAACAAATATCATAACAAAGGAAAGCATTTTCAGTTATAACTTCCAACATGTAGTTTTGACTTCCAAGATGAATATTGTAAGGGTTTCAGGAGTGAGAAAATTACTGAACTGTACTGTTGTTAGAATGAGGAGCTAACCAATGGACTATTAAGTTTTCCATACTCTTACACTTCTGTATTTATCCACATAGGAAAATGGTACCAGCAGGTAACCTTTTAAAAACATTATAAGAATACAAAGAATCAGAGAGTCCATGACCACACTTAGGTGTCCTTTTGGTAAGCATCATATTCTAAGCTCAGAAGAAGAGCTTTAGAAGCACCTGTAAAAATCAGCTATGTCAAGGGGTTCGATTTTGCCCTAATTACTTGTTGTTAAGGTTAAAAAGCATTTAAACTTGCAGRATAGTGTCATTAAAATACAATGTCAGAGCTGCAATTTAACTAGATGTATCATTTTCTTGACTCTGGTAAAACTCTGAGCTGGCAGTGATTCAGGAACTGTAGTTTTGTTTTGAAATGCCAAATAGGTATTTGAAAATTTTGATCCTCTCAAATGTATGGAACACAACGTAATAAAAGCATGAAAACTGTTTTAAGTTAAGATACCAAAAGCCCTACTGACTTGCTGTGAGACCTAGTTTTTAACTGTGAAGAAACAAAGGCTTTTAAATTCCTTAAATATTTTGAGGTGGTTGCCTTCCAGTGAGTCAGTAGGAGGCCGTGAGAAGATTACTTTACACATCTCTACTCAGTACATAAAGGACCAAACCTTAGAAAAAATGTTGGAAATCTATTAAATGCTTCTTGGAAAATCACCTAAAACTTTTTGGAAAATCCTGAAAGCATTTAGGTAGCACYAGGAGCAGGTGGTGGGAGACTCAGAATCAGTGCAGTGGATGGTTTTCCTCTCCTTCTACACAGGMTAAAGACATGTTGGAAAAACTGATTTTTTTTTTAACTATGCAATTTTATCACAAAAAAATGTTTCTTGTTTCACTTTACCTTCTTAAAACATTTAAGGGGAAGATCGCTGATAAATGTCACATTCCAGATTTATTCACAGTTTACACAGAACTGCTGGTAAGCAGTACAGAACAGTGCAGTAATAACAAAAAAAGGTTCATCTCACTGATGAGAAAAGAAACACATCAATCTTCCATATATATAAAATACCAAAATTTTACCATTATTATTGGCAACGTTCAAGAAATGAATATGCTTTACAAAATGCTTCCTAAATCCATTTGGAAAATGAAAGAAATTAAAATACCCACAACAAGAAGATACTTCACTYGTTCTCTCCCATAATGAAACTACTGCAGTGATTCAAGTTTCAGATTTTTTCAGTTCTACATACAGCTGTAGTTTCAAAACAGACATGGCAGTAAGGATTACTCTTTACCTTTTCTTTGTCTTGTAACCATTACTTTGAAAAGTAACCCTTGCACCCATGAATGAAAATTAATATCRCTGATACATTACTGCTCATTCAGCTTTTCATTAGAGATAGCACTTAAGGGTAGGGCAAGAGGCATATTTTATTGATTCTTTTTAATGATTAAAATTGTAAAGAAAGAAGATTTTAAAAACTAAAATTAAAAAAATGTTATTTAAAATTTCTCGATAAATAAGTTTTTTTTTGGGTCTATATCACTCTTTAGAGAGAATACTTTCTAATGAAAGCTTTCTACATACATAGTTTTAGAGTAAATATTCTGTCCTCAGCTTCACTCACAAAAGAAATCCTTGTTAATGTTTTGACTAGAAGGTGCCACACATTGGATAATTTACATTGGAATTTGTTCATAAGCTTTGACATAGAGAATATGCATGTTGTACATACAACTGCATAATGATCACACGTTTTTTTCTTGTATTAACTATTATTCAGAATACTGTAAAWTGCCTTTTCAGCCTCCCTACCCTTGTGCCTTGACAGCTCTGGAAATGCCCTGGAAACCTGCTCCTCCAGTGCCCCTGCCCTTCCTTTTTCCTTGTTTCCCAGTGATATATTCTTCTGGTTTTGATTGCTCCTGCAGCTTTGTCTCCTCTGTKATGCTGGAATGATTCTCAGTGGCTCTAGCAGCTATTTCAGATGGTGATTTGGTTTTGTTTGAGGATATGATGCCATCTCCTCTGATTTCTAGGAGTTTGTTGTCACAGAGCCTGACACAAATTCAGTCTCACTGCCTACAAGAGATTTTGGGTTGAGACAAGCATCTTGTATTCAAGTTGATCTTTACAGCTTAGGATGAGTTACTGCAAAACAGRTTTCACTCACTTTCTGTTCTTTGGAATAGCATTCTGGCTGCAGTCGGAGAATAAGAATGGTTCCTTACTAAACGTTACCACACATGCACTGTTGCAGCTTTCTCTTATAGCTATGAATAACTGTATATCTAATAACTTGGTAAAAAAAAAAAAAATCTTCATTTACTTACATAAGCTTATTGCAAACAGGTGGCAAAAAGGCAGTTTTGTTTTCTTCTATCCATTTTCTTACATTCACAAGAAGTTCCATGGTGCACCAGCTACGAACCTTTTGCCTGAGGTATCAGAATTGGCAGAGTGATTTTTCTGTGAGCAAACTGCCGGTGATTCCAACCTCAGTGCTCAGGGGATTGGCTGGTACAAGAGGTGTCTTCAGGCTGCAGTGTCGAAGGGGACAGGTCCATCAGCCAAAGGTTACTTTGTAGAGAGTATGAGAATGCTTCWGCAGCTTGGCTAATAATTGACTCATGTTTTTAAAATGTATGTTTTCATTGGAGACTTGATTTTGCCCACAAAAAAACCTTGGGTTTCTTAATTCTCTTCACTGCATCAGCTGAAAGGAGCTGGAAAGTACACTACCTCTCTACAAAAATGGCCTTGTTTCCAGTCAGGAAAATGGGCATGGCTGGGGCATTCAGCCCTTCCAAGTCTAATACAGAAATCTTCATTCAACATTCTTAAAGCTGAATATATGGGGTGTGTATATTTGTTTGAAAATATTGGATCTTCTTCTGTCAAAGACACAAAATGCAGATGTCTCCTGCTTTTGTAAGACCAAGAGCAGCTGTCCATAAATGCTCATTTTAATTTGATCTGCTCTGTCAGTGTTATAGCAGGGCATGTGAAAAAGCTGATCMTGGTTCTGTGATGCCCTTTGGCAACGTGCAGCATAATGTCATCAAMTTGTCAGGCAAACAAGAAACTGAGAAGAACTGGACTTTCCAGATCTATTAGTCTTCATTCCCTCACTAGTTTCTATTCAACATCTACACAGTTGCTATAGGACTGCTCACTCTGTTCCCTGCCACCCCCAATTTTTTAAATAAAGAAATGTATGAAWTTTTTTCAGAGTCCAAACACATGAAATGAGTGGATAAATAAAAAATCCCAAGACACTACAATATCTTAGCATTTTGCTCTTGACATACATCAGTCTTTCACTTCTATCTACACTGTGCTTAGTGGGTGAATGTGTATGGGTATAAGGTGATAAAGTGATCTGGTTAAAAATGAATGGGACATSCTCCATGGCTTACACAGATGAGCAGTGCAGTTACAGGACAGAAGACTCAGCATGATTAACCGTACAAAACTGAGTTCTTTAACTCGTACTGTTGTTATTTTCCACCAGAAGAAAGCAATGGAGTGTGAGTTTGAATAAACATTATGCTTCTATCACATATTTGTAAGGGTGACTCTGTTTTATCTTCATCTCTATCACTTCTTTGCAGTTTAGTTTAAACTCATTATGTAATTCATAAGACAAAAAAAAATCTATTTATTTTGGGATAAAAAAAATCCACATGTAGATTACAGCTCTGCTATATTAACACAACCACAATGGGACTAGCAGTAATTTCCTCTGAAATAAAGCCAAAGTAGTTACTATTCCATTCAATTATAAAGCAACATCACATTATTTATTTAGCACACGAAATGAGACACCACCACACAGCAAACTCATAAAATTTGTTTTTGGGCTTACAGACTTTTGGTATTTTTTTGTTCTGTAGGCTGCTGGCATACTATTTAGCTGTGAAAGAAGGAGCTTCTATTTAAAATGCACTTTCACTTAGGGGATTATAACCCAGATTAGCAGGACTGGAGAACTGAAGACATTCTAGTTAATGATGAGAGTTTTGTAAAGCTCTACTTCATCATTATGACCTGCATCGCAGAGCAGGACTCCATTTGTTGGGCATGAAAGCCAAGAGTTTTTACAAAGTCACAGTAGGAAAAAACACAGATCCTGGAATTGATTGAGCCTATCCCTGTTCATCGCAATATCAAAGTGCCAGTTKTAACTGCAGGGCTCTTGTCCACAACCACTACTCTAACCCCTGATCTCCGCTATTTTCCACCAGGTAGAATACAAAGTACTATTACCTGCAGAGAAAATGTTCCCAGTTGCAGGCTCACACATCCATTTTGTGGCTGGAGTGAGGTATGAAAACCTGATAGTTAGACTTGCTCAGAGAGAAACAGAGTTCACTTACAAAATTCACCATTAATACGAAGCTGAGCCTATTATCACAGTGTAGCATTTTCTGCAACCTTCAGAAAATCTGWAGGTTTTGAGAAATGAAGTTAATTGCCTCTTCATGCATATAATGGTGGGGCTATGAAATTATCTGCATGGCGTGAAAAGCAATGAAACTCTATTTCTCTCAAGTGTACTGATGAGTCAAAGAAAAGAACCAGTGGTGCAGTCTCTGCGACACCCAAGTAAATAAGTACATCTCATACACCTCATGAACTGATTACAGCGCGGGTTTTACTCACTAGTGCGCTTCATGATGGCTCTTCATATCCCTGAAAACCTGTTCCAGCACCTGGGGTTTCTATTCTCCCTTTGGCTCTGATTCTTCCTTTTAGACAAAGGTGAGGACTTGATTTGTAATCTTTTGCTGCCAGAGAAGTGCAAGAATACTAAAGCACAAAACTGCTACAAGAAAATAATTTATTTTTTTGCATCGAGGGTACAGGGAGAAAGTGTCAGTGGAAAAAAACTGCATTTAGGACAACACTGACTCTATTCATCTACTTTCTTCAATCACCAGACCTATTAGAGACTTAGATTTACAAGCTTGTGTACAGCAACTAAGATATGCTAACAAAAAAGCACAAGCCAAATACTGGTATTTTGCCATATACTTTTTTAAACTACACCCTCCATACTTCCCCCCCCCCCAGCAATTTTTTTGTGGCATAGAATATTTTGTTAGCATCATGATGCATTCTTAAGGATAATGAAGGCTGCTGCTGTTTTCTGGGATGCCAACTCTACCCATGGGATGAGGGAAAATTTCTCTTAAGAAATGAACTGCCAGTTCTCGTTTTCTCCCTGCCAGCCACCTTCATCAAGGGCCACACCTAGCAACTGCATGCTACTTTACCTGTCAAAGGTGTGTACCACTGAAATATATTTTAGGTAATGCCCATAGTAATAGTGCCAACAGAACAACTTTCCTGATGAAGTGACAAGCACCTCCTCTCCATTCGGAAAGGGTCAGCTCATTTACYATGGAGATCCTGGGGGAAAAGAGGTAGTGGAGTCACGCTTGGGTTTTAATATCTGCTCATGGCTATCATGTTTACCATCTTTTTGCCACATAAARTAGGGCAGATCTGACTTCAGAATATATCCATGTTAGAGGTATACTTTAAGAATACAGGTGTAGTGTTGAATACACGCTTGTTTTGAAAGTGGCAGACATCCCTCGTGTCGCACACAGCAGCGATGCTACAGACATCAACATTTAGTTCCCTGGCAGGCCGGTTATCTTCCCTGTGGCCTGGTCCCGAGCAAGACGGACGGTGCATCTTCTTCCCCGGTTGCCCGTGAGGCGGCAGAGCGGCCGATGCCTTTTCCCGAAGGCCGGCAGGAGGCGCGGTCCCGCCACACCAAGCACCGGGCTCCGTCTGTCTGTCCCCAGAGCACGGAGCTGCGGAGCCGCTGCAGCCGGCAGCRGACCGGGGCTCAGGGAGAGCAGCCAGGAGAGCGGCCAGGCCCCGCGGCTGCCGCCCGTCACCTGCCACTGCCACCGCCRCCACCGCCCCGCCCGCAGCCCCGCCCGCCCGGCGGAGGAGGAGGGGGCCGGGCTCTCCCTTCGCCCCCACGGCCCGGCGGGGAGGCCGAGGCGGGAGGGCTTTGTCCGGGCCCTGTCCCCGCACTCCTCTCTTTCTTGCTCGCGGGCGCCGCCCTCCCCGAGYGGTGGAGCGTCCACAGGCTCCCTCTGCCTTCCCCTCGCCGCTACCGGGGCAGCGCGTCCCGGCCCGGGAAGCGAGACGGCCTCGGGCCGCCGCTCAGCGCGGGGAGCGGGCGGAATCCGCCGCCCTTCCCCCGCCGGGGCCGGGCGAGCGCTTGACAAACCGTTCGGGACGAGACGGTGTCAGGGCTCCAGTGGCGCAATCGGTTAGCGCGCGGTACTTATACAGCAGTACAAAGCCGAGCAATGCCGAGGTTGTGAGTTCGAGCCTCACCTGGAGCACAGAGCTTTTTGGGAGACCAAACGAGTTTTTTTTTTTTTTTTTAGGGATGTGGCGGCGCTCCGGAGGGAGGAGGGCAAAAGTGCCGGGAAAAATTATGCAGCCGTGGCGGCTGCGTGGGCTCGCTGGAGAGGGGCACACCGCGCCCGGGGGAGCGGCTGCCGCGGGTCGGACCGGCAGCGCACAGTGCCTCATGGCAGCGTGTGTGTGTGTGTGGCTACAGCGACTTGTCCCTACTGACGGGCAGCATTAGGAGCAGCATGGTGCTGCACGGTGACGAACGCGTTCCTCTTAAATGCTGCTTGAGAGTGGAAACTTGCGGGAACTAAAGGTCGTTTTATACCGCGTTGATTCATACGGAGTGCAAGTAAACACTTGAGTGGTGTGAYCGCTGCCACCGAACGGTGGCATCTGCCCGTTTTGTCTCCTTCGGTGGTGACAGTCTCTGTGACTGCTCATTACCGTGGTAATGCTTTACAAATGCACACACTGTAGCAGGAAGGAAAACATTTCAAATAATTGGTGTTTTCACCACTTAAGAAAGGCAGMAGGGCCGTGGGAAAAGGGCATCTCCCTGTTGGACATGGATACAGGACACTGCCTGGAGGTTTAGGCCCAGATCCTGTGAAATCTCCTCTGTGTTAACATTTAGTCTGCCGCTTTCACAGTGCAATTTATACCAGAAAGTTCAATGAGCCTCTCAAGATGATGCAGCCAGAGGTGCCTCTATTGCCCAGATCAGCCCTTTGTCTGTACCACAGGCATTACCTCCCTGAAGTGCCACTTTAAGGTTTTGAATTACCTCTTCTCTGTCTTCTGGTTAGCACTTTGTCCACTCTGAATTTTGCATTAACTTCMCTGATTTCAGTGCCGGTGTGGTAATGCCTGAAGCAGGTACTGGTATAATGAAATGTAAAACAACAAGAGAGATCTGTAATGCATCAAAGGGTGAATAAAATTCATCTCTTGCTTGCAGTGAGTTTCATGTTTTCTCCTTCATGCAGAYACCCGTGTCCCAGTGCTGAGGAGCACAGACAGTACAGAGGAATGTTTGCACAAGTACTGGGATGAAATGAAAATGCTGCTTTTGTGTAACTAGGTGAAAAACCCCCAAACTATGAATCTTTTGAAGAGGAAGAGGGACTCTATTCCTTGGACAGAGACCTCTTCTGAAACTGAGTGGGGACAGCGCTTGCTTTCCCTTTCTTCCATGGTGTGTCTCCAGGAACAGGCAGCAGCTCCTGCACCCTCTCACCAAGGAGGAACTGCTAGAACTGCTAGTTTGATACTTGGGGTCTTGCTCTGGCATGCTGGGCGAGTGACTGTACAATTGGCAGGACATGCAGTGAGAGCACAGGGTGCTGTGACCGTCTCCATAAGACCTCCTTCTAAGATCTGCTTATTTTACTAATTTTTGTCTTGACTCTGGAAAAAAAAAAAGTAAAGATAAATAAAAATCCCTATGGGAAACGATATTTGTTGCATTTCTGCCTGTCCTGATGGACTCCTGTGCCTGACACCTGAAGGGCAACATGTTCCAGGATGGGCATTTCACACTGAAAATCATGCTAAACCAGGACAATTTATGTGGATTTACTGAAAATCCCAGTGAAATGAGAATGTTATTTATTTAATGGCTGTTTACAACGTAAAGTGAACAGCTGCTAAGCACGAGGCCTTCATGGGAGAGGTAGGGCTGTGAGGTGAGGTGAGGTGAGCCCTTTTGGAGCAGTGCGACTAGCAGTGAGCTGGTACTGGGTTTTTTTCCTGAAAATTTGGCATCTTACAAGCTTATGAGAAGAAACTATGTTTTTATTATGCTAAGATTTTTTTTTTTTTTTTTGGTTAGGCTTTTTGGTCCTGATTTGTTGGTAAATGCTCTAATGCTACTTGGCAGCAGCTTATATATAGAAACGTGTATATATTCACATATATTGGTACATGTGGGTGTAAAGACACCTTCACACCATTGTAGGAGAGYTCCCAGTGTCTCTGTGTTAGCACTAACATATTTTCTAAATCTTTAATGTAGCCGCATGTTATATTTGGCAAACACCTGTGTGTGATGGATGCAAGGTGCCAGCTGCACTGTGATCAAGAGAGAGCCAATCCTTCCCTCCCTCTTCTTCCTCTCCCCCAAATGCTAATGTGSTTCACCTGTGCCTCATTTTCCTTTTTAAAGCCAGGTGCCAGAGCTTGTGCTTCTTCCCTGAGCCACTGCCCGCTGTTCATCGCTGCCCCTGTAGGTGGTAGCCAGGGGAGCCCTGCTCTTAGCCTGCTGTCACCTGCCAAGGGGCTTTTGGGGGCCCTGGATGCTCCTGGAAGCGCATTCAGGAGGAAAGACATCGGCATGGTGAGTTTTCCACGCTGATGCCTTATCTAGGGTCCTGCCCCTTTTAGCCTCTTCCTCTCTCTTTCTCTATCAATTTATCTGGTGTGGATGGCATGCCTGCAGGCCTGGCTCTCCCAAAGTCCTCTGAAATTTCTCCAGAATCCTTTAAAAAATGGTGTCGCTTTTTAAAATTTGTGTTGCTCTTTGTTTGCTGTTGAATACTGACTGTGCGTGCTCTACAGGTTATTCTGCTGCTCTGAGTTMCCACTGGCTGTAGAAAGAAAGAGGGCCTTCTTATAGACCTAGGAAAGCTTGGTGCTTATTGATGGAAGAAGAATTTTCTAGGAGGTATCTCTTGCCTGATCTTGGGGGATTAACAATGATCAGGTAAGGGAGCAGGGTTTGTGTTTACCTCCCTATATGATCTTGTTCAAACAGGGAGTACCAGTGGCAGATGTGGGATTAGGAAAGAAAGGCTCATGCAGGATAGACCTTCCTGATGTTTATTTCTAAGAGCAGCAACTCTTGTCTCTGGCATGTTAGTACAGATTGTGAGGTTCTGAAGCATTTGCTTAAGTTACTTTAAATATAAATAAAAAATAAATATAAATAAAATTCTGGAACTTTCCATAATATAATGTTTGTGTATCCTAAAAAGTGCCTATAAAAAGCCTGTGGTAAGGACTTGGCCTACCTAATTGTTATGAAATAAAAACATAAATACTTTYAGTGTTTGCAAATAGTCAACAGCCAATGAATGTCTGCTCTTTATAACTTTTTTCCAATAGATGGCACTGTGGTCCCACAGAGCGAAAAAGACCAAAGCAAAACATTCCCAGACATCCTAAAAATAGAAACCACTTGCTGAATGCTCTGTTGTGCACTGCAGAGAACAATAGGCCAGAATTCCAAAGGTTGCTTAGAAAACAGTCCACTGGAGGTATAGATGCATTTTGGTTTTGTTTTGAGTTCCACCACCACCTTTGTCCATAACATCTTGAGGACCTTTCTGAAATTAAAGTGCATTGATCTGTTGTGTTTGGAATAACAGAGGTGAATGGGGTGTATCACATGTTTTTAAGTCACTGCGAATTCAGTGCTGTGTCAAAGTTCCAGTGTWGCAGGCCTGACTTAGATTCTCTTAAATGTTTTACAGAATAGTTGGTGTTAGAAGATTTCARTCAGGGCTGCCTGAAGTCTGGATGGATGTTTCCCACTGTGGAAGCTGCTGTGGAGGTGTTTGGCTTGGGAACAGTAGCTGGGATGAGAAGAATGAAGTGCAGGCACTTGCAAACTGTGTGGAAGAACTCTTTAAAACCAAATAGAAATACTCTGCTTTTGTGGGGAAAGATAAGGAAAGGATGGTGAGAAAAGGAGAAAAAAAMCCCAAGTTCACATGGAAGCCTCCTGCAAGAAGGGCTAAGAGATGAGTGGGGTTGATGCAGGCTGATAGAAGGTGAAGTGAGAACTTGTAAGTGGAATAGAAAAGCTCGCTCACAAGGAGAGACTTCATGTATTGCTCTCTGAAACTGGTGAAGGGGATGCTACAGGGAGGGAAYGAGAACAAAAGAGAGAGGATAGGGACACAAAGAAGGAGGGAACAGAGGGGGYTCAGATAGAAGAACATAGGTAAGGAAGTTTTTAAGAAGGATTTTTAAAAAATCACTGTCTGTCTATAGCTATGTGAGTGTACTGCCTAGGGCAGAGAAAAACAAATGAGTAAGTGTGAGCTAGTCAAGCCAGCCTTAGATGGMGTTGCTGTAGAAAGCAAATTGGCCTGTATGCTTTGCTTGAGCAAACACAGGACTCAAGAGGCAGGTTTTTCTCCTCTGTGTGTTTTGAGTGGTTACTTTAGTGTGGCCATATGAGAGACCCCATGGTCTCTCTAGGGTTTGAAGCTGGTGTTGGGAGGGTTAGAGAGCTCAGCATTCTGGTTTGGAAAAGGAAGGAAATGGACAATCAGTCCTGGGTTTTGTGCCCATTTAATTTTCCTGCTTATGCTGAGTTTGCTGTGTTAGACTCTGATTTTAAGGTGGAAAAAGACTCTTGGTTTCTTCAAATAGTTTTGGTGCAGCCTAAATATTTGAAACCTTGGAGAAGTCTCAAAATACAGCAAAACAAACTAAACCAAACCCAGAGAAAGAACAAGCTGGGGAAGTGGCTGAAATGGAAGGGGGTAGTCAGAGTCTGTAATTACGATTTTTGGGGAAGGGATGCTCTCTTGAAGTAGGCAATTGAGCCTGTAGTGACTGCTTTAGTTCAGAGATCCATGGGGTAGCAGATTTATGGCTGTGTGAGGAGATACTTATGGAAATTTTACTTGCATGTAGAATAAAATACACATAGGAGGATTGTGGAAGAAGATACAGCAATAATTTTTAAAAGTGTCTTCTGAAAATATGGTGTAAAATTTTGAGGTAATTGTGCTGGAAGTCATGTGGCTGCATGGTGTAACATGGAGACTTAAATGGTTTATTGGTTTTGTGAAGAGAAGCTGTCAATAAACACGAATGTTCAAAATCAGTAGTGAGGTCTCAGAGTCAGCTGACTTCACTGCTTGCATTTATTTTCCATTTATCCTACCCATTGAAATGAGGATGACAGTTGTTTAACTATACATCTTAATTTTAGGCACCATTTATATGCTGTGTAAGRAAGGATATACATCTGGCTTTAAGGAAAGACACATCACACTTGTGCCATCACATTTAAAAGTCATTTAATATTGAAAAGCTGTTAACAATGCAAGTTTATGTAGTTTTGTCAGTGAACTGCCTCACTTTTTATTTTTTACATTGTTGCATCACTTGGAAATGAAAATATATCTGTTTTGGGAGTTTTGTAGGAAATGGATGCTGGATTTGGGGGTGCTTTTGGGTGTGTCTATATTAGTGCCTGGATCCAGGTTTGGGAAGTTAGTCTCTTTCATGCTGTGGTCCGCAGTGCTGCCCTCTCTCTGACTTTGTTTCTGTCCCACCTTCYCCTCACAGGAGGGACTCAGCCTCAAAACATAAAGGTTTTGGGGAAGGTGAGAAGCATTTCTTCCCACCTGCATTTCCCCATACTCCCAACTGCCTTTTGGGGAGTTCAGCTTGTCTCCCACTTWGGTCAGGTGCTCTATGGGGTTTGTRCTGTGACACGACAGGCAGTCCATCCCAGTGGCTTTGTCTCAGTACAGCTGTGACTGTGCACCTGTAAATCCCTTCCTGGGCCRGCTCAGGAGGGTCTGCAGGAACAAGGATGGCTGTGGGTGCTTGGAACTTGGACCAGCTCTGTGGCCAGAGCCCTTTGTGAGCCTGACACCTCAGGAGTGCTTATTCCTGCTTGAGATTTGCAAAGTCAGTTAGGCTTGGTGGCTGCATCCAGTTGAGATCAGTGCCAGTAAAAAATGCCTGCATTCAGACTTGTTGAGATTTATAGGTGCTTACATGTGTATYGTGTGTTTAATGCTCTGACAGCTTTGAAAGTGTGACTCCTAATGCTGAACTGTTTGCAAGGCCTGTAGCAGCCTCCATGTGTTTAAAATGCTGCTGTGAGAGATAGATGTGTCTGATTGTGTTTGTCATTCTCACTGAGCTGTCTTGCACCCACAGTGTAACCTAGCCAAAAAATACCACTTTTTATTATGATAAAGGAAATGTGTGGTTATGATASTATTTCTCAATTTCTTAACATATAGTATCTTTGAAAATATTTTTTTCCTGAAATTGGAGACTTCTGCTTCATTGTGGGTACTAAAAGTGCCATTGTATGTCTTTGTGTTTGAGAGCAAATTTATTTAACAGAAAAATAAGGTAATTGTCTGTCGGTTCCTAATAACTGTAACCCTTGGACAAATTTTTAGAGCTGTTTAGGGAGCCTGCCTGATGTTGGTGCTTGTCTGCCTGATTCTAAGCATCTGGGTGTTGTAAAGGATATCTAGCAAACARACCTCTTACTGCAATTAATGCATTTGAAGTATTCTTGCAGGAGTGACCTCTGTCATCTGAATACTTCAAAAGTAGAAACAAACCTGTCAATGAATCAAGATTGCAGTGTCTGGCTTTTTTTTTTTTTTAAATGTAGTATTAATGTACAGTATGAGTGGTTGCATTTTCACTCAGTTCTGTGAATTTGCTTCATGTTCCATAAGAGGATAAAGTTTGGCCCAAAGTAATGGGAAGCTTATGTCTGGCTGCAAGGAAACCAGGAAATTTATGGGGCTTTAAAGTATGACCCACTGCAATATTCAGTATGTGTGATTTTTGGCATGATTCAGCAGTAAATACTAGTTGAAAACAGAAGCACAAATTATAGGGTAAATAATTCAGACCGAAAAGAGGTTTGCTTTTGCATACATGGTAAAGGAAATGGAAATAGAACCACAAAATACAATTGCTGGGAAGAACACCAGCAGTTTGGAATGGTCACTGTTAAAACTGTGGAAATGATCTTCCTGGATAGCATGTGAAGTGAGAGTGGGATAATGATCTCCTTTGTATGGACCTGTGTACACTGACCAGCAAATCGTGTGAGGCTGCTGTATTTGGCAGTCATCATTTTGGAGAGGACTTTCTGTTCTGTGGCCGCTGGGTGGGAGGATGTAATGGGCACAATGCTCCTTTGGTCCTTCATCTAATAAATGTCTGTGACTTGGCTTTAAAAAGCTTTTTTCTTTTTTTTTCTTTTTTTTTTTTGGTCATTGGTAGAGGTATCATGCACTGAAAGAASAGAACTCTGTGTGAAATTGTTTTTCTCATTTTTTCCTTTGCATTTTATTTAATATTTAAATAGATTACTTTGACTGCTGGTATAAAGCAGTCCTTGGTTCCTACTCTAAACATAGCCACTCAAACAATATTCCTATGTGCCATTTGATAACATTTTTACCTTGTGGCAAAAAAAAAAAAAAAAAAAAAAGGTAGCCAAGGTAGTCCTAACAGATGTGTTTGACTAGTACTGTGGCTGAGTGATCTGGTTTCAATTTTCTTAATTTGGATTGAGGGGTGCAAGGTCCCTTCCACGAGTGAGAGGCAAATAGCATGAACCATTAGCACAGTAAATTCCCTTGCTTGGACCTCTTCTGGTTGCTCTTAGAGCATAGATTGCCTTGGTTTATTGTATACCAGGCTTTTCACAGCGGGGGTGGGGTATTCCTGGTGTGTGACCTGTAAAGCCRGGAGCTGAGGAGGACAGCCAACAGCACTCATGGGTGTGACCCGTGCTGAGCTGTTGCTACAAGATTGTTTCCTTGTGCAGTGTGATAACTGGAAAACTACAATTCCTTGATGTCTCCAGTGAGTGTTGGTTTGAAATACACACTGGACTGTATTTTATTTTTAATAGAACATTTCTGCTCATTCATTGTTTGTTTTCTCTGGAAATTCATCCATGGGATAATGGGGTGAAAATTCCTGTAACTTACTCCATTGGAAGACCATTGGACAATATAAGAAAGTGGGGTTTAAGGGTCACTTCAGAAGGTAACCTAGACCAGAAGTTTCCAATAACAATTGTGGCTTGGATACAGCTGAAATAAGAACAACACATTCAAATTCAATTGTACTTGCATTGGCTAAGTAATAATCTCAGAGTAGTGGCTAAGTAATAATCTCAGAGAAGATTGTGAGGCACTGAAGACCCAAGATTGAAGTAGGCATTGGAGACGAACAAGTCATATTGTGATAGAGAATTATAACTGATACAAAGTGGGAAAGAAGCTAGTGGTTGCTAACTATGAAAGTGCTGGTCTTAGCTATCTCACTCAATAAATAATCCTAAAGGGGTATTAGCAGAATTAGTAGGAGCAGCGTTTGACCATCTGGCTCGGCTTCTGTGGGAGGTTTAAAAACATAAAATAAAATATCACTGTTAGTGGAACTGCGTCCATTGAAATCATAGGAGAACTTGGCCTTTTTGTGTTCCCATTTTCCTATTCATTGTGTGCTGTACATCCTGTGCTTGATCTCATGTGATCACTGGATTCTGCAGATATTTTCTTGGTATTCATGGACCACACAAATGACCTGGAAAGTCCTGGTTGGTGGTTAGATTCAAGTTACCATTCATCAGTCTAAGTATGCCTGTGGTTCACAGGAAAGCTTGAGCTGGCTTCAGACCTACAAACCTTTGTCCTGCACCACTGGGGGCTGCAGCTTTGAGCTCGTGTTGCCCATTCCACTGTGCACAAAWAACCCCGCTGTTTCTGTCTCTTGCGTAATCAAATCTACTGACTTTACTGTTTCTTGGCTTGGAATTGTAAACATGAGTGTTGATCTAGCAAAAATGCCTCTTGCTCATTCTTTACTGAGTGGGTATTTATGAGCTACTCTTGACTAAATGAGTCTTTGCTGTAGCTCAGTGTCCCTGTGCCTGTTTCCCACGCATGCTGTTTGTGTCTTGTTTTACTGATAAGCCCTTCTCATCTTGTSTCTGTGTTAAACAATGTAAACATTCACAAATTATCAACTAAAGTGTAAAATGCCAGCATACTACATCTCATCTTTTTGACTGACTTGTTTTTTTCCCTAAAATTTTACTTTCTTCATCTTGTAAGAAAATGAAGCTAAGGATGAATGTTTAAATCTCTGAGCAAAGACTGTTTTGCCTCTTCTTAGTGTTACTGCTGGAACTAAAACCATCTTGAAATGTTTGGTTGAAAGTATTCCTTGGTGTGTGATTTGTACCATAATCAAACTGACAGACATCAGTGGAGCACTTACAAGTTTATGCTTGGAATTAAGTCCAGTAAAATGCTTCTGGAATCTCCTGTAATTTCCTTTTGTCAATGTAAGTGATGCAGCATGAATCCATTATAATTACTGTGGAGCTGCACCAAATTAGATRGTATGATTGAGGCTTGAATTTTTCCAGTGGATGTTTTGAAGAAATGAGAGATGGTAACAAAGAGGAAGGCTGTCTAGCATTCATCATTTGATGAGTTTGAGTCCTCTTGTACACARCAGAGACCTTTTTCTTCCCTGCATTGTTCCCCATTAGACTGCTTACAGTCTCTTCAAAGTGATTATCAACTACTATTGTCATTGAGTAGTGATGAATTATAATTCTGTTCTTGCTTCAGTGCAAGGAATAAGCAAACCAGGCCTGTACTGGTAAGCATCTGTATCTGGTAAAGCTGCAGGTGGCTGAACCTGGTGCAGGAGCTCACACACTTGATATGTTTGCACTGAGAGAAATTGAGGTCCATGTCCACTCAGCTAGGCAGTTATTTCAGATTTACGCTGGTGAAACAGGAACAAAAATATCTGGGGTGCACTTTGAAGAGTTCATCCTGGTGCAACACTCTGTCTCATGTGTCTGAGAAGCACTAATCAAACAGCAGAGCACAGGGCATGAATGTCAGGCTGCTTCATGGGTAGTGGTTGTGCACAGCAACCTGTGCTATGGGAGAGTTCTCTACACCTATCTAAATTTTGTTACCATGGCTAATATAGGTCACAGTGAAAATGATGTTCTATAACTTCCACACCAATTCTTCTGAGGTTTTTTTTTTTCTCTGTAGTGACTTTTGCTATATGAAAAACTTTGGAGTGGCCCACAGCTAAAAAAAAATCTTTTTTCTTGGCAAATGAGAGATGAATTTTGTCAGTCAGAGCAGGCCATACGCATCATTTGGAAAGGACAGCTTTTTATTCCATGACTAGATATGAAGAAATTAAAACCAATTAAAAATAAAGACCTGGAGTTTCCCAAAATGTCCACCACCTCTGAATGCAGTCCTGCAACACCAGCCCAATCTGCTGCAGGAAGGTATCCACCCTGATGTTCAGCTTTACCTTGTGCATAGCCAGAGGAAACTGCAWGCTTTGATGTCCTGTTCCAGATTTGTCTCTAGGCATGAAACATTACTTTTGGGGCCTGCTGTTGATGGAGAACCTTGTGCAAGCTGTGGTGCAGCTCTGTGGGCAACAAATGAAAATATTATTACTGAGTGGCTGTCTCATTAGAGGGAAATATAGATACTGTATTGAATACAGTTGATCTTGTATTGTAGGCACAAATTCTCSATCCAAAATATTGGTTACTTGTCCTCAAACTGATCAGTTTTAACGTGTCTTGAGTAACTTTGAGTGCTCAAAAAGCCTTGCAACTCAAACGTCAGAAGCAGCAGTTCGACCATTGACGAGCAGCTTTCAGCAGATGGCAGCATTGCACTCTGTAACTTCATTTTGTGGCAGTGGTTTTGCAACTCCTGACTAGTTGGGCTGGTTGGAGGCTGCCTGCTAAGGAGCAATCCAAACCGGCTTCTAAAATGTTTTGAAATACAGGTCTTGGTAGATTATAACTGGGTGTTGTTTGAGACCTGGGGGTTTTGTATGGAAGATAGCACTGTGCTGCATTAGAAAATATACTAAAAAACTGTGCAAGAATACCTAAACCTTTTCTGTTATCATTAACTGCTTTGAGACAGAGGAAGGCTGTTTAATAAGTATTGTTTCTTGTTAAAATATTAGCAAATCCCTTAGAGATATAAGAGTTCAAAGTGGAACCATGACTGGTGAGCTTGTAAATGACCTCCTGCATATTGTCTTTAAAACTACAACACTCTCCTATTCTTTCTTTAGAAAAAAAATGGGCTGACTTTTCTAATACTTTTCATACTCTACCTTTTAAACACCATGCAGCCTGATATCAGTGTCCATACCTAGGCTGACATACAGGTGCATGTCCCCTTGTTAGAATTTATCAACTCTTTGACAGTTCAAAGTTTCAGATGCAATAGCTAATTTCTGTCTGCAGTTACTCAGTTAAGAATATTGTCTTGTAGACAAAGCACACATTTGATTTGCATTCAATCCAATTGATTGGTGAGGTTCTTCCCACCTGTCCCACCTTCCCTGTTGATTCACAAAAGTTTCAGTGAGCCTGTGGAGGAAATTAAAAGTGTTCCTTCTAGAAAAGGAAAGGTCTGTGTGTTCAGAGGCCTCTTCAGAAAAAAATGCTTCTGCTTCCTGATAGTTATCTGTCTGTGATGTACTACTCTGTACATAATCCTAAACTGCATGAGATATTTGTGTGTGTATGTGTATTCTCTTAGGGAGAATATAACGCTGTTCATGAGATATTTGTGTGTGTATGTGTATTCTCTTAGGGAGAATATAACGCTGTTCTTAGGTTTGGCACACAGTGCAGTTTGAGTGCTGCATTGCAACTAGCTAGCACTGATGTAAAGGGCAATGCTAAGCACAAAGCTATAATAAATAGAAACTAGGTCAACCAATGCAGCCATGCAGAAAGAGGTTAAAAAACATAYTCTCTTGCCATTCGAGCTTGCAATTTGTTGGGAGGAAACAAGTATATTGATATCAGTTAAATTAATGGTCTCTTCAGGAAGCTTTATGCACCTCCTGCAGAGTTTAGCTTCAGAAGTGAATGAARGAACCTTCAGACATTCTCTTCTTTCTCTTTTTCCCCTGTAGAACAAAATTTTAGTATAAGCAGGCAAAAGTTCATGCTGGTTCATTTGGGTTACCCTCCAGTACAGTTCTGCCTTTTGTTGTACAAGTGAACCACAAGGGAAATTTTGACTTATCCTGGMTTTTTTAAAGTCAAATTAGAATACTGCAGGTACCASAGTGGTTTGCCAAGGTGARCKGTTTCTCAGCTGTATGCTTGTCTGKATGTGACTATCTCRGTATTTTGGGAGAAAGGAAGCCWWKRAAAWYYTWAWTKMWWKGGRRRAWTTYMRRRWKYMYCAGCATGATGGGAACTGGTATTTTGAAGTTAGAGGGCTCYTAATTCCTATTGTGATCATTCCAGAAGATGATCTGGTGATCAGAGGCAGTCTAAGGCACGCTTGCTGTTTCCCCTCAAGCAGCATAGAAGCATTAGTGAATACAGTTTGTGTGTTGTGGAGTAGAAATGTGTGGCCATGGACTTTTTTGCCTACTTGGATTCTTGTTGCAACTTGGGCAGAGTACTAAGACTTGGAACTGGTTTCCTGTCCTCATTATTGGTTAAACAGAGCTTGCATAAGCCTGTTTAAAAGAAAAAGCAAAAGCAAAACAGGCAAGCAAAAGGTTGGTTAATGTTGCAGGGGGAAATAATTTGCAAATATTAGTAAATGTAATATTTTATCCTTAAGGGCATATTGAGAAAYGGGGATTCACTGCCATCTGTGCATATACTGTGGAAAGGGTATCTCTGGGTGTCTTTTGTCACACGTTAAAGCAGTGGTGTGAAGATTTGGGATACTTTGAGTCGTGCATTACTTTCTGATCCCTCCAATTAAAGACAGGATTGTTGTGTTCTCATATGAGGGGACAATGTGTGCTTTGTAAAAAGCAGTCAGGATTGTTTCTCTGCTGTAGTAACATCCCCCCCTTCCCCAAACCAGGGAGGGGAGAGAAGCTCTCAACTGCCCTTCCAAAGGTCTCACAGAAAGCCAAATAAATATCAGGACATTTTTTGGTCTTGGAATTAAATCAGACCATCCATCTCCCTTGTCTCTTTGGGTATTAAGTTTGTGAGATAAGTCACTCTTTCTAAGACAGCATTCACAGGGCACTTCAGAGTGTTGCATAACTTTTCATCTCTTTTTTTTTTTTTTTTTTTTTTAATGAGACACAAGACTCTTAAAAAAAAACAAAAACAAAAGGGAGCAAAAAACCCAAACAAAATGGGAAACCCCTCCAGCCCCAGAAGTGAGGTCTCACTTTGGCAGATTTGTCCTTCTGGCTATATGTACTTTCTTCCTTTGAGCAGTTCTGGGGAAGGCAGCTACTTTGGGTCACTTCTGCTGAAATTTTATCAGTAAGAATATCTTTCAGTGTGTGTTGCTGTGGTCTTTCAACAGCCTTTTATATCAAGAAAAGTTGCACCACAGCAAGAGTCACCTCAGTGGTGCGTTAATTTCTGGTGTCACTTCAGTAACGCTATAGAGCATATCTTGAATTTGAGATAAAAGCTTGAAGAGGAAAACAATCTTCCTCATCTGTGATATGTTCTTACCTCTGCTTTTTCAGTATTGAATAATCATATTTTCATATTTTAAGTAAATACTGGATTTTTCTGACCCTGGTCTTACAGAGGGTATTATAAACAGCTTAAATAATCTTGTTTATCTTCGAGTTACTGAGCAACACTTTGCAAATAAGTAGAATGTGTGGATATGTAGAAATTGATGTGGCTAATGTAGAAATCAGGACTGCTCCAGGTGATTTAGATGATACTTATCATACTGTGGTGGAAGTTCTGGGTGTGTAACTCAATGTGGAAYATCAGTTCTGTGTGGAACGCTCAGCATTCAGGGGTCATTTACTGTCTATGTCAGGAGAAACCATCCTGATCAGTTTCCTCAATACTCTGAATGAATTAATTTGTAGGTTTGGTAGGTTTTTTAATTATCAAATAAGCTCAGTTTTTTAGGCAATGAATTTGATCTTTGTTTGCCAAATGCTTTATTTTTCAGTTGTCTTAGATTGTCATTCTTGCCTATGTTTCCTGAAYAGAAAGTAAGTGTTGCTCACTGACACATTCAAGAAAACAGAATAAAAGATGCTTTTTCATGTGTTACAGCTCTGTGATAGTTATTTGCATACTGTGTACATATTAGTAGCAACCTTTTTGAATAGCTGTGTAAACCATTCARAAGGACTCCTTTAGGCTCTGTTTGCTTTTATAATGCAGGTAATTTAGGAACTGTTTCTTTTCGAAGGATTAGAATCTTCAAGAACGTTCTTTCTAAGGAGTTGCTTTTGTCTTCAAAGTGGGACAAAATCGACTGGCAGACAGGCTTTCAAAGCATCTCAGTTCTGGTGTACTTTGGAACTTGCCTAAAGGAATGATTTCCTGACCTGTACAGCCAACATTTCTTCAAAATAAGATTTTTAATAGCCTGCTAGGAAAACTCTCTGCAGTGTTTGGAAAAAGGAGAGTCTTATATCTGCTAAAAAAGTAACTTTAAATATGATTAATATGCTGAAATTGGACAAATAGCATCACAAAACTCAAAATGTGTTTTTATCTTTCCAGAGAGAGTAAATCATGGCATTCTGGCATTTTTTGTTGTGTAGTTGTGTGCTGTTTTGGGCTGGGGTATCACCATGGTGGCTAGGATGGGGCTATGCCATGTTTTGGAAAAAATTAACAATGTAATTGATTTAACAAAAATAATATTTTGGAAAAATGAAAGATTTTTTTTTGCAAGAAGTGTTTAATGCCACAAGGAGGAAAGACCAGGTTAATGGACAGAGGTTATGCCTCAGTAGTYGGGTTAGTAGAACTGGTCAGAGCAGCCAAGCTTTGAGGTGCTCAAGGCTGGGTGCCTGAATGTGTGCRGGAAATGCTGAGCTGCTGAGCCAGCAGGGAAAAGGTCACGGGTTAGAGCATCTCTGTGAGAGGGGCCATCTCCTGTCTCTGCAGCACAAATGGCCCTTGGGACAGAGGGGTGCTACTGAGGAGGGAGCTCTGCTGGTGTGGGGAAGTATTCCCGCACTGGAAAGGTGTGCAGCTCCTGTTTGTGGCTGGAGGAGAGGCTGGAAAGCTCAGGAGACATCGCTGCACCTTTACCGAGTGGGTGGGGAGGGATCCAGCCCGGCTGAGGCTTGCACTTTCCAGGATTGCTGTTCAGTGCAATAGCATGAAGTTGTGATGTAATATACAAATCAATGTTATTTGTGTATTACAGAATGAGGAAATCTAAAGGTTTTTAAAAATACCTGTATTCCACTCAGTAAAGGTTTTTAAAAATACCTGTATTCCACTCAGGTTTGATGGAATCAAGGAAGTTACTTACCCTGTTTCATCTGCAGCAAGAAAACAATAATCATCAATAGAAGGGTCTGGCTGGGACTCTGGCTCTGTAGACAGCAATGATTTCTGTTTCACTCTCAATGAGTAATGCAGTATAGGAGAGTTTATCCTGTTTTTTAAACAGGACAAACAATAAACACATGRAGAGGATCAACCTTCCAGTGTTAATTTTCAGCTAAAGCTGTAGGTCAGGCTTTTTTTCTGTGGTCCTTCTTGTCTTATCTGCAGACATTTTCTGTTTGTTGGCTGTCTTAGCTCTCTGCTGTAACCTCCCACAAATATTTCACAGATTTAGCTTATAGCATCCCTTCAAAATAAAGACATAATACACCCTTCTTGCTGATAGGGAGGAGAAAAAGGGCAAAGGGGTCTGTTTCTTTGGAGTCAGGTATTTAGCRTATTAAACTCTCCTTGGTAAGAACAGAGCAAGAACAAAACACAGTATTTGCTTTAACGATTTTTTTTCTTGTTACAGTTCAAAAATCCTTCAGCTTTGTTATGCTGCAGCCTGCAGTTGTATATAACTGTAACAGTGGGAATAAGAATAAAAAAGGTAATACTTATTATTCTAGAAATATAAATGTTTAAAGTTGTTCTTGGACAACTGCTTGCATCTTCTGAAAGATCCTGGTTACCAGTAGCAAAGCATCTTCATGGCMAAGACTCAGCTTCTAAATGAGAAAATGGAACACTCTGTTATCTCAGTTGCATAGTATGAAAGCAGGAAGTGTGTATTTCAAGTGATTTGCTCTGGAATTTGTTTAGGCCTGTATTTTWAAGTGGTGTTCTTAATATCTAGACTATTTGTTTTAATGTCTTAATAAAGCCACATGTCTCATATCTAAATTCAGGCAATCTGAAACTCATTTCATTAGGACTGTAGAAATATGAGGCAATGTATCCTTGCAGGATATGGGAAATCAAAAGCTTATCTTAACAGTGAAATGGTGAAATGAGATAGTGTTATCTAATATTACAAATTCACTATCCCATTTCACCATTTCACTGTTAAGATAAGCTTTAGATTTTCCATATAATGCAAGGATACATTGCCTCATATTTCTACAGTCCTAATGAAATGAGTTTCAGATTGCCTGAATTTAGATATGAGACATGTGGCTTTATTAAGACANTGTCTTAATAAAGCCACATGTCTCATATCTAAATTCAGGCAATCTGAAACTCATTTCATTAGGACTGTAGAAATATGAGGCAATGTATCCTTGCATTATATGGAAAATCTAAAGCTTATCTTAACAGTGAAATGGTGAAATGGGATAGTGAATTTGTAATATTAGATAACACTATATGGCTGATATTTCTTTTTTTTTTTTTTCTTTCCCTCCATTCTGGAGTTGCATCAGAGTAAATCATTGTATATGGACCCTTATTATTACTGTACGACTTTTAACTCTCATTGCAATTCAGACCTGCATTCCTTTCTCACTGAAATTTTAAGTCATGGCCATCTGATTTTGGTAAGGACCAATTTTACCCTTCCCTTTAATTTAAAACAACAAAAGCCCTCCATAAACCTGAAGCAATATTTCCCCTGACAAAAGTGCATTATGCCACCCCCATGACTGTGTTAGTGTTTAACTCTGACATTTAAGTCAGAAAAGGACCAAGGGGAAGTGCTACTGTGGAAAGAAATGCAGAATCTGAAGCCCCAACAAGCCTTGTGGCTGCACACATCTACAGAGCCAAGAGTTTCTCAGAAATTAGAGCAGGGACTCTCCTCTGTTTATTAGACCTGGCAGATTCAGCTGACCTTCAGAGAAGCTGYGGATTTGTTCTGTTCCATGTTTCACTCTTCCTTCCCTGTGGTTAGAAATTAAAGTGCACACAACAATGATTTCTGTGTAATTCCTGCATTTGCCACAGGCTCCCCCTGCAGTTAGGGGAACATATATGGGTGTGAGCCTACTTTTTCACTGTACCATATGGCTTCAGGAAGAAACTTAGATCTTCATATTTGACTGACATTGTTACACTTCCCCCCAATAGAAAGAAAGCAATTTCCCAAGATTCMGTCATTCTCTTGTTTGCAATTTGTGTTTTTCCTTTCTTCTAGTAGAGAAAMTAAAACAGCCCCCTTTTAGTACTGTCAATACAGTTACTGGATGTGTCAAACCATGTGCTCTGCTACCTGGTGCACACTGGTCTTAAGCCATGTATTTTCTGTGTGCTTGTTTGGTTCTGCTTTTTTTTTTGTCATCCAGCTCAGGTGTACTGATACGCAGTTTGAAAATTCAAAGAAATTATTCAAATTCTTTCACACTGTTTAAATTTAGTTTAAATCAGCGGGAATGCTATTATATTTAAATATAGGTTAGGTGTTATGAAAACGTTTCTTATGGACAGAGTGATAAAGCACTGGAATGGTCTGCCCGGGGAGGTGGKGTAGTCACCATCCCTGCATGTGTTTAAAAAAAAATTGGATGTGGTGCTTGGTGCCTTGGTTTAGTTGAGGTGTTAGRGCATGGGTAGGWCTCTAAGATCTTGAAGGTCTCTTCCAACCCTAGTGATTCTGTGATTCTGTAAATCCATATAGATTTGTGTGTGTGTGGCAGTCATCTTACTTTAGCAAAAAAACAGAATACAGCTGAAAAGTGGAACCTGCTATTACACAGGTTCATTATTCTCAGTATCCATTATACAGYTTTGGTAAATTTAATAGCTGCTCATATATTCTTTGGGCAGTGGTTTTAATTGTGAGACTTACTGCTCTGCAATATTTAGTTGTATGTTGGGATTTCATCAGTGTAAARAGCTATTAAATAGTTCATAAATCATTATTTCAGGTAATGGCCCATCCAAAAGATTAGAAGCTAAATTCTCTGAGAACTGATAATCACTTATTTGACACTATCTGGTGCACACTAGAAGATAATCTTTCAAAGGTCAGTTATCCCTGGCAGAGGAGTTTGTAGGATATTAAAATAGCTAACATAAGCCAGAGCCAGCAGTGATTTAGACTTGTGGTAGGTAACATTTATGAGAGTTCACAAATGTCTAAGCAACCCTGCCAACATRTTACTTATCCTTTCAGTTTTTACAGAATTAAAGTTGTTTCTTCAATGTGCTGGCATTTATGGCAAATACTTAAACGTTCATTTCTGTTTATTTTTACAGAAAGCAGTTTCTCTGGCTTCTATGAGAGAGTGATCATGATGGGATTAGATTTTCTTTTCCAAATTGTTTTCTTTCCCAAATCCTCCAGTTACAATTACAGAATGTCCTGGTTTTTAGTCTTTTGGTTCCCCTCATCTTCCCCTTCCCTCATGTGACTCCAAGCAAAACTTGTTTTTGCACTTCTTTTTCATGGTAATACCTATACTGTATCATCTTTCTGGCCAGTATCTTTTCAGGAGTGAGCTTAGTGATGTCTAAACCCAAACCTATGGAAAATTCTGCTGGAAAGCCTGAGAAAGGTCATGTTTCTTGTTTCTGCATCCATTGGAGGTATTCTGTGGAAAGCTCGGCAGAGCATCTAAGCAACTGCTTTACTCAGACCAAATAGAGGCAGTAGGATGTTGGCCTTGCTAATAACGGTGTTTTCTTTATTTCCCTAAGCTATTAATTTGGATTTTAATGGTTCCTCGTTGAAGGCCTAAATGTTAGCAAGAACTTCCACATACTGGCTTTGTGCCCCAACCCCCAGTGTTCCTACAAAACTGGTTTCCTTGGTATTTTCTGTTTCAATAGCAAAGCATGACCCACTGATACTATGCTGGTGGGTCAGAAACTTGCAGGCAGATCCCCTTGAGAGAGACCCTAGAGCAGGGGGAATGTGTCTGGTGACATTGTCAGCTGTAAATGCTGCTCCCTCAGGCTGTGCTCCCCCTTTGGTGTCCGGGGCTGTGCCCCAGTTAAGGAGCAGTGGCACACCTGGTGCAAGTCACCTGCACACGKAAGGTACTAGAGCTTGCAAAGGAATGTGCTCCTCAAATACAAGATCACTGAAATCTCAAAGTTTACAGAGGCTGAGGGTGCTCTGAGCAGTCAAGAGCATCAACATTTGAGGATTTTTAGTACCAGTTGGAATCTCTGGCACTTCTGTAGCAGTTGTCTRTACCTGTCTGCTCTAATGTTCTGGATATGGATAGGCAGGTGGCTTAAAAAAAGAAACAGAAATGAAGAAAAAATGTGAAACCATCTTGCAGAGCATGGGCTGATAGTGTGTTTTGGTGAAATAAGGTAGTAACACCTCTGTGTTTTTTTTATTAAATACCGAAGTGTGATTGTATAAAAATAAAACCTGTAATGATATTGGGAAGAAAGATCTTTCTGGCTTGAAGAGTTTCTTGCCATGTCAGCTGTGTGTTGGATTAAACTTCCAGTACTGCTGTACTGTATCTTCCTACAGCTGTGGTGACATGGAAGGAATGCTCTTTACAGACAGCTTAGTCTAACCAAAGCAGAACAASCTGGTTTAGATTTAAATTTTACTTATCTTCTTTCAGGGCATCATGTTCAGAAATACACTCCACATTTATGGAAAACTGGTACTCCTCTTTCTCTGGCAAAACCCCAATGGCTGTAAYGCAGTTATCCTGCAGAATTATGGACAATGCAGCCTCTTTAACTCAGACTTACTGCTAATCTTGATGGAAGGCAGAAGGACAGACAATAAGCCCCTTCTTGGCCTGTAATATTAATTTTCTTATCCATTTTAACATAAAGAAAAACTTCATTGGAGTGACCAGCTTTGCTGTGGGTCAGACAAATTTGCAGTTTTATCTCTGTTTTACTTAGAAAGTGTTGAAAATAAAGCTTTGCATTAATTTATGTTRCAAGCACCATGTTAGTTTCTTCTGTAACATTTCTCTATATCGGATGCAGGCCATAAAACAGGAAACAAAACAAGGACTACATATTTTAGCAACTCAGACATAGGATTGTTTCAAGGAGCAGACTGTCTTAAGGTAGCTGGRGGAAGAAACAAGAAGTGACATCTTGTCAAAACTAAATGCCCAGATTAACTCCAGTTCTGTTCTGACAAAACCAAAGGGAAATTAAATAATACAATTATTTCTCAGTGTCTGAGGCAAAGGGATAAAAACCAAAATGTGTTAATGGATTCTTCATTTAGAGTGGGTACAGAGGCAATTGTCTCCTTAAATTTATTTCTGTTATGCACGAGAGTCATGAGTGGCACTTGAGCTAGATAGGAAACATTTTTCCACTTCATGAAATTTTTAATCGGTAAATATTTAAATGCCTTAGTCTGCTTCACTTATTCCCAAATCCTGTTTCAGTTAGTGATTTTATCACTTATATTTTTAAACTTAGAAGTTGTATACATGAGGATTTGTTTGAAGATTACAAATCATTTGCCARAATTTATTTCCCAGTTTGATAAGTGAAATTTTTCACATGCAGACTCTCTGGATGAAAACTATTTTATCATGGTTTGTAATAAAGTCTGGAGAAGCAGAGAAAGAACTTTGTATTTGCCATAAACTATTTGATATAATTTGGTTAGCAGAGAACAGTATTTAGTAGATCTATGAATTACAGGTTTCATTAGGTTCCTTTTTTTTTTTTTTTTCCTTTCTTCCTCCTTGGCTGTAAAGTTATAATGACAAACAGTGTTATTTCCCTTCTCGGCATATACCACATGCTTCTGGAAAATATGAAACAAACTGTAACATTAACGTTTTCCTGACACTTCTAAAATTAAACAATCTTCAGGGAAGGGAAGCTTCATGTTAATTTATGTATTCCTCAGCTTTCAGGMTAGGGAGTGAGGGTGGACACCACCCATAGTTACTTCTTCAGCCAAAGTTATTTCYAGTTTACAGGTACAAAGTCAAGTCTGATGAGCAGGAAGCTTGAATGGTGATTTTAAAAATGTGGTGAATATGCATTTGTCTCCATGTAGTGATTGAMTTCAGGATTCTCTATTTCTGTTATAATAAGCCTCTTGAATTAGTGTTTTAAACACTAATAGTGTATATGAAGCCTAAAACTCATTTGTGTTTCCTCATGGGAGTAGCTGCCACTGACTCTCAGGATACTCCTCAGCTAGCTGGCAACTCAAAATTTCTGATTTTCTTCATGAAGTTGGGGTGGCTGTTTTGTATTTCCTCAGCCTCTGATGGCTGACTTTCAGGTCTGCATCCTGCAGACATATRATGGGTCAGCTTGAAAGGAAAGTACTTTCCTTTCAASMTTTTCTCATTTTCCAAGTGAGAAATATACCGCTTTCTCACTCATTTGTATCCTACTTACATGCATTCATTTAAAAAGAAATTTCATGTTTTGAGGTGTCTTGTCCATCTTCAGCTACTGTAAAAGTGCATGAGCAAATGTACCTGGCTATGCCAGAATGCTGTTAATGGATGTTCCTTTGGGATCTCCTCAGTTGTGCCCACACTTTTTTGTGCTTCAAGCACAGATTTGGGGGAGGTTGCAGGGTTTTCCAAGTAATTTGTATTTGTTCCTAGAACAGAACAAATATATCTGCTCCCTTCACCCTTCCTGTAGCATGTAGCAGCAAGAAACTAGACTGTCTYGAGGATGGAGAGTGTATCCTCTGGAATAACAGGCCAGTCACCATGGAAGAGTACAGGAATTTATAGACTTTGAGCAGCYCTGTTACTTGAAGTACATCCAGATTATACTTCTGTGAAATCTCCTGTTAGCCTAAAKGTTCTATGTAAAGGAAAAACTCCATGCTGCATACATTTCTTTGAGAGCTTGGCACAAAATTCCTTTGTGGATGTTAGTGTTACGTGCAGTAGTAACATGACATCTGTGTTCCCATTCTTTGACTTCTAATCCCCTTTCCCATGATTTTTTTTCTC
>NW_026623314.1:1178681-1212833 GCF_030028575.1 Malurus melanocephalus | reverse complement strand
TTTAATATACACTGCATGAAGGCAGGGTCTAAAACATTTTTTTGCCCCTCCTGGCCAAACATATTTTGAAGTTTGTTTAAGACTGCAGAGACAAACAAGGTTATTTGTGTCACAGGTACTATTCCCGTCTTGTATGTTCCTCCAGAATAAATTTGGTTCATGCTGTATGTGTGTTCAGCTTACTCTCCTTTAGGCACTGATTTCTTTGGAGATATAATCACAAGGGTTTGAGTACTCTGTGTAGAAATCATGTCTTATTGATCAGACATTGAAGTTTTCTGTGTTCACAGTACATGAAGGGAAGCTTTTGCTTTTTGTGAGGTGTGTAACCTAATGGGATATTTTCTGTCCTTAATTTCAATTCTTCAGTGAAGACTCGTGAATGAGTTAATGAAGAAGATAGAAAATAGTCAAGAATCATTAATTACCTCAGAGGCATTACAGAGCACCATGGTCATCAAACCAATTTTCAGTCMATTGTCTCTTTGTGTAAGTAATAATGGGTGTTTACTCTCCAGCATACTTTGTTCTAAATTTAGGAATGTATCCTCTCAYTGGTGTGTGTGGAAATCCTTCATTAAATTTCTGTTAATGTTAACAGATGTCATGTGGGTACCAATAACTCCATGGCACAGCTAGGGAAGAACTGATCCCTTCAGTTTCCTTACTTGGATGTTGGATTGTAGCAGTAGTCACTCACGCTCTGTCAGCTGGTTTCTGTGCCAGTGCCATGGTTTTTCAGCCAAAGAGGTAGCTTTGAAGATGATTTTCCTGAAGATCAAAGTCCCAGAAATGAGAACAACATTCCAAGTAAATTATACAATGGCAATATTCCACTCTGTCTCTTATGCCATTTGCTACTGACCCAATGAAGGAGGAAGAGGAGGGCCATGGAGACAGCCACAGTCCCACAGCAGCCCAGAGTGTCTGTCCATAGCTTTCCCTTACACAGTGGGAGTTTGCAATGTGGTAACAGTACATGCCTCTGGTCTGGCATGAAGGATGTGGCAGASAACCTCAGGGTGAGATCCTTCAGGSCAGAACTGCTTGTGCCTTATGGGCTGCCAGCTTGTGGAAGTGAGCCCTTTGGGAATGGCTGCTGGCTCATGGAATGGCAGAGTGCTCCTGTGTCTTGTGAGTCAGGTGTTTGAGGCAGACACAGTGAACATCTGCCTGGCTGACTGAAATTTGTCAGTGAATCCTGACAGCCCAGATGCAGAGGTACTCACATGTGGGAAGATTTGGGCTTGTGATGAAATATGTGTTTAATATATTTAGGCAATTGCCCAGCATAAATGTCCTGCTTTCAGCTGTTCCATATCTCAGGAAGAACAGTAACATCTGTGAACTCGCTTTGTGTCCTGACCAGCAGCACTGATAAGGCTGGAAGAGCTCACCAAGTGCTGTCACCGTGGAATAAAAACACCACAACTTTATGTACTCATGGAAAGGAACTCTATGTTCTGTTTGTGAAAGCCAGGCCCCTCTCCTCCCAGTGCTGCGTTAATGGGAACCCTTGAAGACAAGAATTAGGACATGAGTTCTAGAGAAGAGCAGGGAGTCAGTGACTAAACTAACGCTGCCTGAGGGATGYAAGAGATAGCATATGGAAAATCTGCCCATCAACCTTGCAAGAACAAGCAGAATTAAAAGGAGAGCGTCTGGTACATTGCCCAAGCTTGACACAAAATTTTGGAAGAGGCTACTTGTGAATAGGGTGGATAGAGCAGTTAAGTCTATACGTAGAAAYAAATTTTTAAGATATAATTCAGTAATTTATAGCATGGATGTCCAGTGTATTCAATTAAAGGGGGAAGAAGAGGGTTAGTGGAACCAAATAAGGGGTAAGAGCTGTGAAACAGCTTCTGCAAAGCATCCAAATAGCCTAAAAATAAAGCACGGTGAAACAATCATGGTGAAACATCTTCAGAATGCAGCCCATGTATTTTTATGTTTTGGCACAAATACAAGATTTRTAACTGTAAATCAGCATAAATTCTATTTAAGTCTTTTGCAGCATGTCTGTGGCTGTAATAATTATCTTCAATGTGAAATTGGTTTGTTTTTAATGCTACATCATGGTCTAGACTGTCTTATATCAGTATGCAACAAATACTGTAGAGATCTTGATAAATTGAACCTTCAAAGTTACTCAGTTATTGTAATATTCATTTATGTCTACAAATGAAAGGTGAGTTTGGGTTGTGCAAGATTTKCTGCGGGCTTGCTTGTTGGCACTCACTTGGTCCATTAACGTAAATACCTTTGCTGCAGTATTTTCAGTGTAAGACCACAGTTGCACAAATTATTTACAGACTCTGTGGCTGCTGAAGGTGGTGTGAGTATGAAAACCAGCAGCTGGCAGTTTCTCTGGTCTTGCTCACAAGGCCTCATGTCATCTAGAGTGGGATTTAATGGGGTTTCGGCTGCAGCAATGTGGAATAAGATTAGAGACCCACACAAARTATGCTCAAAACCATTATTTTCACTTGAAAAGGAATTTTCCATGAGCTTGATCATACTTGTATGCATATTAATGGTGAGGTTTCTGTCTCATTTATGTGAACAATGCTGGGATTGCAGAAAGTGCTTTGAATTTTAAAATCAGTTAAAATTTAAATTAAATATGGACAATGAAGGGAAGAATGACCTCTTATTGATGTAACTTTACTGACTTCAGCTGGACATCTTTAAATTTAAATTCAGCTATTCCTGCTGAGTTACTGTAGTTTTGTTTTATAGATTTTTTGCTTCTTATAAATGCATTAATAAATCCCCTTGCCCACTCTGCCTGCTGAAAACAAAATACAGTTCAGTAAGGCACACAATGAGCACCTGAAGATATCTTCAATGTGTTCAAGCCAACTGTGCTTTCCTGTCTTTTTTTTTGCCAGTGTGCATGGGAGACTAGGACTGGACCAAAAAGTTGTTATTTGAAAGGAGGCTGAGGTGAGGTGGGGGCCAGTCTCTGCTGCCATGCCTGCAGTGAGAGGGGAARAAGGAAATGGCCTTAAGGTGWGATGGGAGATTCAGATTAGATATAAAACAAAAATTAAATTTCACTGTTAGGKTGATTAAGCATTGGGATAGTTCGCCCAGGGAAGTGGTGGAGTCTCCAYCCCTGGAGGGGTTCAAGAGGTGTCTGGATCTGGCTCTGGGTGATGTGGTTTGGTGGTTAYGGAGGTATTGACAGGTGGGCAGCTGGACTGGATGATCTTGTAGGTCTCTTCCAAATTTGATGATTCTATGATTTTTTTAGATCTTTATGTGGAACTGGGATGGACATTTCTTTCCTAACTTGTTTGATCATTCTGTCCTTTTGAGAAATTTTATTCAGCTGAGGAATAGCTTTGAGGCAATTATAAAATAACACTGTTTTTAAGTGCAAGATGGAATTATTTTATTTTCTATTCTCTGTATGATTAAGTGGGAGTTTGTTTGGTTTTTGCTGTGAACAGCACCTGGTTTGTAGTGGGCATACCCTAAGACTTAAGCAAGAGAGAAACTTGAATTCTTTGTGTTCATCAGGGCATATTTACCACACTTGCATTTTTTCCTAGAGAGTGAGCCAAGTACCCAGATGGTCAAACATTAATACTTAGGGTGACCTGCAACACTATCTACATCTTCTGCTTAACAGGGAAAAGAGGTAGATGTGAAGTGTGTGGACATGCCATGATTATAAGTAGGTTTAAGATTGAATTTAGTGGAAGATGTGCAAATACATAAATGTATGTTAGATTTTTTTTTTTTTGGGGGGGGGGGGGTGTGTAAAGAAAAAGCAGCTCAACTTACTCCTGTGTATTTAAACCAAGGTTTGATAGGATTTGTAAAGGTGCTTAGCACTTGAAAATCAGCAGTCTTTATATTTAGGGTCCTTAAACTTGTTCTAAAAGTATCTTAAAATGAAGTTGTTAATTCCTTTAGTTAATCTTCAATAGCATGAAATCTTTTCATGCTTGAAGCCATCCATCATCATGCTAGAAGAAAAATGGAAAGAAGTGTTTTGTGAAGTATCCAACAGAWCACTGCGTTTTGAAGTGATGGAGAAGAATAAATTTCTGCGTTTGAATTCTGACTGTGTTGTGTGAGGTCTAAATCCTTGGATAAGGTTAGAATGGGAATAAACCTAGCTTTGTACCTCCTCTACTGAAATATTTACAAAACCCACATTCTTATGCTATAAACTCATGGTTGTTTAAAAACAAGCCCACTTATCATAGCAGTCTGAGTCATGTAATACTTGCAGAATATTTGGGTTACATTGAGAACTTTTAAAAAGGAAGAAAAATAAAAACATCCACCACCTTTCTTGGTCAGACTTCAATTCCTGTGCAATGCCATCCTCATGTGCCAGGACTTGTTRTTAATTGCAGATCAGTATATCAAAGATTTACTTTTTTTGTTAATGAACTTCTTGCAACTGTTTGTCTTGTATCAGTTTTTTTGAGAGCAGAACTATTTTAAGGGTTCCTTTAATAGTTGTGTTTCAGTTTGGATTTTGTGGTCCTAACACAACAAACCTTCAAATCTAAACATAAGAAAAACTAAAATGGWAACAGATGCCTCTACCTTTATATCTCTGCTGTTGGAAATGTTTGAGATATTTCCCCTGCTTTTTCTTTTTTTTTTTTTTCCCCGTGGCTGAAAAGAGTCATCATTATTGTTTCTCACTTTAACTCTTGTAACAAGTGAGAAGTAGTATAGAAATGGTAGAGTAGGGAATTGATGCAATAAATTTCTTTAAAAAGAGTTTGGACAAAGTATATTTCTTAATTTTGTAGCAATTGGCAAAGAGCAGTTTTATCTCTTACTATTTCCATCTCTATCCTGTCCAGTGCACTTTGTAGAGTTCTTTGCTTGTCTCTATTTCAAAATTCCTCTAATGGTTTCTTTTCCAGCATGGAAGCAGAACATCCAAAGCTTTCAGTTTTGTTTCTTGAGTCCCACTATATAGCACTGAGAGGAGCACTAGGGGAAAGGCAAACATGCTGAGGAGGGAGCACTGAACATGGGCTGAACATGGGCTGAACTGTTCAGCAGGGAGTTCCTTTTCTGGACAGATGCTGTGACCCATCAGATGCACCACGTGTACCCCTAGGCTGGGTTTGGTTGTTCTCTGATGACCTGAATCACGGTGACATCTGTGTGAAGCCTGGCCATCCGTGTATGTTGGGTGCTCCCTGGCACCTTATTTGGGACCTCAGTCTGGTCAGGTGTTTTGTTTGGAGGACAATGCTTTGGCTCTCTCTCCTCATTCACTGTGGCCCTGATTCAGTTAATTATCCACTGAGGGAAAACAAACTAAAAAATTGAGATAAGAGAGCATTCCAGGTAGTACCCTCCAGCAGATACCACATATCCTCAATTTCTGTTGTACTCTGCAGAATATGCACAACCATTTCTGGCTTTCTTCCAATGGCCAGTGACTTCTTGCCTGATTTAAAATTCTTAGGAAATCAGACTTTGTCAAGAATTTTCTGAAATCTGTTGGAAAGGGAAAGTGGTTCTGGCTGTCACTTCTTAAGGTGACAAAGGAGGAATCAAAAGTTGTGCTTGGAATCTGAAGGCAAATGAGATTATACAGGAGGAGGGTTCCTCTCAGTTTTACAGGCTGGAAAAACTGAATGCTGTATGTTAATAATGAAAAGATATTCCAGTGCTATTCCATAGCATTCTTGGAAAAAAAAACATTCCCTTCTATTGTACATGCATTAATAGGTCTTGCCTGTGTGTACAGGCAGCGTGTTTTACAGTTGGAGAATAAGGAGTTATGTCCTGGTTTGAAAATGCATTAATCAGCAGARCTCTGACTCAGTGCTAGGAAAGGTATCTTAAGATGACAAAACTTGTATAACAGATGAGAGAATTAAATGATTGCTGGGAAACTCCCATGCAAAAACTGAGCAAAAYAGGAACAAAAAGCCTCTTGGTGCAGTGAAATCTGTTCCAAACACAGCTGAAACTAATTAAATAAAAGATGGTCTAGGCAAGATTGATCAAGTTTCACTGGAAAAGCTGTTACCTGTTTTATTACAGGCTGTGATTCCCTAGAAGATTGAAATAGCAATAAGTTTTGGGGTGGTAGAGTAATTTTGTTTTCATTTTCTAGAACAAAAATTAAGAATAACTTTTTCAGATTTCAAAACTCCTGGTTCTGTGCTCAATGTAGTAACCCACAAAAAGCTATAAAGAGATTAAATATAAAGTTTCATATATGAAACATAYATGTATCTTTTAAATAAGTTTTAAAAAAATCTATATTTATAAAGAACCAATTTGATAACATTCCAAACATAACTTTAGATAGTGTATTACTAAAATGAAAAAGTAGACCAGACTCAATATTTTTTTAGTGTTTTATATTTCTAGATWCAAGAAGAGTAACATGACTTCCAGAGAAATTTTCCAGATTGTGAGTTTCCCCAATTTTTATTCCATGCGATTGCCAAGAAAAGCTTAGGAGGAGGAGCCCTTATTCTTGTATGAGCAGCATRGGGATTTGTGAGGTATAAGTGTTGCTGTTCAAATAGAACTCCTGGTTCAGAATTCAAGAGTGATACAAAATCAAGGGCGTATATAGGCAAGTGGCATTCCTGTAGCATGAACACATTAATTTCTTAAAATTTCTCTTAATTAATTTTTTTTCCCCATTATTTTGGAAATTTTGAGTCACTGAAGGAAAGGAGAAGTCCAGGGCAAAAATGCCTATTTATCACAAAGTTTCCCCAACCCTCTGACACTTGAAGCATGGACAGACATACAGAATGGTCCATATTTTTCTGGCTGGGGTTAAGGATCCTGTAGATACTTAACTGTTCTTCATCTACTGAGAAGATGGAACAGARCAACCCCCTTGTCATCTGTGCTGGTCTTGTAATAAACCTATTAAAGAAGTGAAATAATTGCAAAGAAAATAACATTCTCTTCCAAATACATTTCTGTATCTGTCTTTTTGTGTCTTTGTTTCTTGTACAGGAGTAAAGGATAGGAATCAAGCTTGTATTGGGTGTTGCAAGTGTGCACAGAATATATTCTTTGAGTTGAACACAGAAGATCTTTTCTATCTGCACAGATTGAGCATACAGGGGTCCAGATCAAAGATGGGGTCTGAATTAGTGAAGTCCTGCCTCTTATCTCAGAAGTGTTCACAGATGCAAGTTACTGATTTGGTGTGACAATCTGAGAAGGCTCCGTACCTGGTTAAAGGAGCCATGTGACTTGGGCAGCTTTCTGCTGCTGTCAAATATCAGCCTTCCAGCAGCAGGTCTGTGTTTTTACAGTCTATAGTTTCCCCTTTTTTTTTTTTTTTTTTTTTTTTTAAATATACTTGCCTCCCATTGCCCTTGCCAAGTCCTTTTCTGAATCTTTTGTCTTGGGAATAGGCCCATTATTAATTGTTCTAATAATTTCTAATTGACCATTCAGGTCTTCCACACCTGCACTTCCTAGCAAATCCACCTAGGACACTGAGGAAATGGTATTACAGCTCATCAGTTTGTGCCATGAGAGAGGCTGGAGCTTCTCTGGACAGGGTAGTGCAGCAGTGGGATCAGGAGGCTGCCAATCTTGGGAAGTGAAGAGGGCAGTAGTCAGTGTGCATGACGTTCAGGATGATGAACAGCATCTCCTTGAAGAGCCAGAATTGGGGGATTGCTCAGATACTGTGCCTGCAGTGTAAATTGGACAGCCACACTTAAGGGACTGTAGTAAGTGTGGAGAAGAGAGTGCAGGATCAGCTCTGTTCAGGATTCCTATTCCTGAAAAAAGATACTGAGGAGGCCCCACTGACACCCAAGGATACCTTAATCCCGTCTGAAAAAGTGGTGAGCTATGCACGCTGTGGGTGTGCCTTCCCTTGCATTTTCCTTTTGCATGGCTGGGAACTGAGCTCAGCACTGGAGTGACATTTGATGTGGTGTCACTGTGTGATGTGGTGACACACAAGACAGTGTCACTGCTGAGTGACCAGGAGCAGAAATAGGGTTTGCTTCCATAAAGGAAAAGCGCTAATGTGCTGCCGGGCTTTTTTTTGCATGACAGCTGTCAAGATAGCGTTCCAGCAAAGCAGGCAGCAAAGGCTTTTTGGAAAGCTTTCCTTCAAACAGCTTCAAACTCCAAATGCAGTCAGGACATTAGGCTCAAGGAAAATAAACCAAAGCTGAAATTCAAGAGAGTACAATACGATATAACCTGCAGAACCAAGCTGCTGATCTGCTGCAGAGTGCTACCGGACCAAGATGTTGTCTCACCCTGAAAATGAATGTGCTGAATTTGTGCTCAAGCTCTATATGAGGATTTCTCTGTCACTTGAGCTTTCTCATTAACTTCAACAGATTTTTTTTTTTTGGTCAAATAAAGTATGGGTTTTTTTAGAATAATAATGTCTGTTTGATTTTCAATTTGTTTTATAATCAATAACAAAGCAGATATGGGAACTTGATGGAAGGGCTTAAACTGTAACTGATAGGCAAGGATTTTTATCCTTACCTGGCGTTCCAAGAAACTGCTTTTGTTAGAAATGCTTTTACCTGGAGGGAGGACCGGCATCCCAAGGGCCTAGTTAAGGCTGTRCTTCTGCAGGTTACCTTGTGATCACTACACTTCAAGGTGTGGTGGCTAGCTAGTGGAAAATGGGGCAAATGTCTAAAAAGATCCTTCACCCAAAACAACAGATGACTTGAAAGTTACCAAATGGCTGCACATAAGTGCTGGCTGTCGTAACAAAAAAAAAAAAAAAAAATTATGCAGCAGCAGCTGCTGGTTCCTGTAAATTCCAGAATTTGCAGAGCTGGATTTTTAGGGCTGAATCTCCGTGTGCTTTATTTTTCTTTGCGTGTGTGTGAGAGATAAGGTTTCATTATTCATTTTCCTTAAGTGTTTATCCAGTATTATARCTTGTTCAAGTATTTGAGGGAACCTTGTAAACTGATGGTTTGTTTCATTGATTAAGTACGAGTTGTGTGTAGGAAAGACTTTGTCATGACAATTGAAACTATACACATAATTGCATAGTTTCCACTCTATAAAAAGTGATCTGCAAAGCTGGAAGATATCATTAGACTTGTGTTTATAACTCAGGATGGCCTCATTTCACCAGCTTTTCTTGCAAATTAGTTCCCAGATGTCAGATAGATTGTCTGGTTGCCAGCTATTGCATAAACTCCTGAAGTGTGAGATATGACTTACTGCTCTTGCACTGACCTCAACTGTCAACAGGAAAATAAACGACCATAAAATAGTTTGGATGAAGCAAGACTCAGAAAAGCAAACTTAATATCTAATTTTAAGTGGCCTTTGATTGCACAACTATGGCAATTGTATCTGAAATACAAAATTTTGACATTTCTAAACTATGTTAGCAAAAGTCCCTTGTATTCTTGGATTACCAGACAACAGAAAACCTTTATACTGGTTGGCAGCTGTTTTTAGGTCTCCAGCCTTTTGTCTTCTATCTGCATTGCTGTGTGCTGTAGAAATGGAAACCAATACTTTTAAAGTCAGCCTTGGGTGGAGAACTGGTTCCTAAGCCTGTGTCCCAGCTTGTTGCCGTGTAAGCATCTGATTTTAGAACAACAGTTTGTGCCCTGTGTGCTTTCCTGTAAAGCGTTACAGAGTACCAGCTATCTCAATGTCACAAATAATGTCTCTGCCCCATATTCTACRCTGTGTGGAACGTGAGTCTCCAGAAATGACCTCCTGGAAAAGTCAGCTCCTCATTTCTGAGCTTCCTTGGGGCCTTGGCTGGATTCGTGAAGATCAAACTGCTCTGTCTCTGTGGTACTGGTTTGAGGGAAATGGGGATGCTGAAGTGTAGGTCCTATGACATAGCTCCCAGAGCAGCCCAGAAATCTCTTAGATTAAACTGTATCTCAGGAAGGCCTTCACATCCTGAGGGAGCAAGGAACTGGTGTGTCYGCTATTGAGAGGAGTCAGCTGTGCTTTACCAGCTGAAATAGGTTTTTGCTTAAAGTGTCAAAATTTCCCTGCATCTTTTGTTTCATCCTTTTTTCCCCTATGTGATGACCCACCATTAAGGGGAGGKAAACACCCAAGATTTGTAAGTGCTCATGGTTGAAAGGAATGACGAAAGTCAGAGRGTCTTCAAGGAATCAGAAAGATTTATTAGCAAATTACACATTTGGCATAGGAATGGGTGCATTAGTCCCCAACCTTCTATATAGGCACACAGCAGTGGTTTTTGGATAAAGGGGTAGGGTGAAAGGGAAGAGAGAAATTAGGGAAAGAGAGARAGAGGAGAAAGGCAGCCCTCCTGGTTCCAGTGTAAATCCAGGTGATGAGATGACAGTCCTGGTTTCACCACCAGTTCAGCTGAAAATGGTTTCAAGTGTCAGTCTAGCTGGGGCAAAATACTTTTTCCCACTCAGAATATCTCTGTTCTGTCTCTGGGCCTCTCTACCCTATGCATTTTAAAATCTAAAGCTTGGCACATTGAGGACTCCAAATAGGGCTGGGGTCTTGCATGAAGACACAYTTTAATTTTTCTGGTGACTTGGCTGACTAATAGGAGAGGCACTTTTTTTCCATTCATTTCCATTCTTGCAGAAATTGCCGGAGTTGCTATTTAACCATAGAACTCAAACATCACTGTCTAGTTCCTAGGGTAACTGGGTTATTTATAAATATGATTTTATTTATTTTTTTATTTTATGATTGTTTGGAAAAAATATTMTTGTCTTTGCAAGTTCTCTGCCTGAGCTGAACTTTAAAACTTTCTAAGTGAGATTCTTATAATATCTTACRTTTCTGGAAACATAAATATGATGAACTTGCCAGTAATATCCTTTATGTTTACTGTGGGATAACACCCTTGTTTATTCCATGTGTTTGTAAATCCGATGGCTGTTCATTGCTTTGACACCTGTGGTCCTTGCAGGTATCTACAGTTGTCCATGAACATACGGATGAAGTTATGGCTGATTAATCAGCTGGTCAGATAAGCAGCACCTTTGGAAAGACATAAAAAACCCTCCAAACCATTGTGTACTAACTGACTTGGAAACTCAGTCAGACGGACTCAGGCTTGTGCCCTTGGCTTTGACTTTGCTTGCAGATGTCGAGCTCATTCTCCTAAATAAGAGTGCCTTGCTGTGTTACATGGCTGAAATGCAAGGGAGTTGTCTGCAGCTTGCTGCAGCATTGCCTGATTCCACATTTACAGACTAAAATGATTAATTTTGGGCAGATGGCAGACAGTTTACTGTAAATCACACRGGGTTGTCAATTCACCAGTCATTGAATCTCAGCTCTAAAAAGTGGCACTGGGTTAATGATCTAATTGTGTATAAGGAGAATTGCATTCACAAAGTAGTTTTTCTAAAATGACTTCACTGTACGGTTTCTTGGGCTACTGTTATTTCTCCATTTAACTTAATTTGTTTTCACTGTGCAGATTCATTAATTAGATGGCTTCATAATCAAATTGCAAGGTTGGCCATAATTATGCAGTCAAAAGTGGCTAATGGATCAATTCGACTGTAAATTCTAGCTGAAAGACCTGGGAGAGGGTAATTCTGGGGAGTTTTTTTTTAAAGGAAATGAGCTTAAATTGATTTTTTTCAGTTCAGAACTGAAAAGATATGTTCTAATCAGAGCTTACGTCACTGTGTTACTTTTAAAAACTATAGCAGTTGCTATGGTTATAATGCTAAAACAGTAAGCTACTGTGGTTCAACTTTAACAAAAAATTCCATACCTCAGTACACTCTTAGTGTCTTTTTAACCCAGGCTCTCAAATAAATCACTAAATATCAGTTGGTAGTTCACACTAWTTTATGACCTGGTATCTTTTTGTGTCGTTCAGACTCAAGGGATTTGGACAAACAAGTGGATGTTCTTAGTTGGTTTTCAAAGAATTTGGTAAAACACCTACCTGAAATCCTTGCATTTTGCAAAAATGCCATAGTGGCTTCCTCTCCAATTATTGCATAAAATGCCAGTTGTGTAGGTTCCCTCTATGCAGTCGTTTAAGAAAAATAAATGTTTCCTAGGGGAATTATTTTGGTATATTTCTTAAGATAAATGAGTAGTTTAAATGAAGTCGCATTTATTTTGTTTCCACTTAATTTACTAACTAGGCTGGCACTTGGAGAAAACCCAGTTAAATTTGAAATATTCTTTCTTCTACATGGCATGCTCCAGTTCATTAAATATCTTGAGCTTGGTGATATAAAATACTTTTTTTTTTAACATGTATGGATTCATGTATATACAGCTTTGAAAATTTTGGAAATAGCTGCTCTAAAGCTTGTKGAAAAACATTTCTGTGTCTAAGAAAAGCTATTCTTCTCACAGAAACTTTGAGAAAAGTTTTGTCCTCACAAAAGGCAAGTCACTTTCATAAACTGTAAGAGAACCTGCAAAGTTAGGCTCAATTTCCAACAGCTAGAACTAGGGGATTTCTCTCAATTTATAGGGCTTTTTCCTGTCCTTTGACTTATTTTCATGTCTGAAACATCTGAGATTGCTCCTTTCCAAAACCTTACTCACACTGATTTTTAGCTACAATTGAAGCATTTCCCTAAGCATGGAGGTATCTTGTGCATTCRGTGACATTTTGACAGAGTAGGGAACAGTGATGAGAGATGGATTGAAGGATGCTTGAGATGGRGTTTCCACCATCTGCATTTAAATTCCAAAGCAGGCCCAGAGCTGGAGCTCTTCCCATTGTGTCTTTTCTGGTTAAACAGGCCCTGAGAAAGGGGAGATTTACATTACTTTTTGTTACCACTACTTACCTCCTCTGCTTCCTCTTCAACAGCAGCCATTTGGAGTGTGCTGATGCTCTTTGGWCACTCTGCTTTTACTCTCCCTGCCCCAGGAGAAGTGGAAAATGCCTGCTGCCTTCCTTGGAGCAGGACTTTGGCAGCTGCCTCATAAACTTGTTGGTTTACAGCAGAATGAGATTAATAGCAACAAGGACAGCAGATCTTGAAGAAAATGGGTTACTTTATGGGGTTAGAGCCAAGGAAAAGTTATTTTAAGGAAGAAAACAGTCTTAATTGTTCTATATTAATAACTAACTATGTGGCTAAATGGGCTTCGTCCTAAATCAGAATTTTTTTTGGAAGAAATAGGTAGGTGATCCAGCTGGCTTAAAGAGCAGGGAGACAACAGGATGTATATTCTGCCATTGTCTTCTGCAATCTTTCCTGCAGGAAGATGTCATGAAACTGATAAAAAAGTTTAATGGATTTTCCTAGTTTCATATTTGCTATAAGCAATTTTTGTGGCTATTGCAAAAATGCTCTTAAGCAATAGGAAAAGTGCAGTTTTATGTCTCTCAGTGATGACAGAATCTGTCAAAACTGTTTGGAGGATGCTTGTCCATAGGGGTTTGGACTTTGGCAGTCAGATGCTTACCTGAGGATATTTAAGCATTTGTTRAAAATTGTTGTGAAAGGAAACGAAAGAAAAACTGTGACAATCATCTAACCCTCCAGAATAAGAGGAAGAGATTCTAATATTAGAGATTGTCTTCCAGTCTATCTTTCTACATTGCAATGTGAGGGACTATAATTAAGTGCACAGTGACTCTGTGTACAGTTTAATGATTGTGTGATTTGATGAAGAAAAGCTTCCTATGTCTAAGTTTATGCCAAAAGAACCTGTGGTGAGGTTTGTTTTTTTTTTTTTTTGGCAATTTGGTGTTTTTCTCATGTTTTTGTTAGCCTCACCAATTACAGTTTTCAAGTTCTTTCTTTTTTTAAATCTCTATCCATATGCTCCTTCAATCATATCAAAGACACTCATTTTATTTAGAAAAAATTGTAAGTCTGTCGGAGTTTGGTGTCCAGTGTGCCCTCACATTCTGTGTATAGTACAGGATTCTGGCAGAATTCACAGGCTTGGCTGGGCCTGTCTTTGTGCAAATAATTTAATACCATATTTACATTTAATTCATTTCTCCAACTTTAATAAAAAGTAATCCTAATAAAGAGCCCTGTTCTTAAGACTCTGAACCTCTTGGAAATGTTGAATGTTTTCACAAAAAGTTCTTGGGAAGATGTGACTGTGTTTATTCTTCTAAGATATTTTTGCCCTTTCATTTGTGTTCTAGATCTTMATCTAACAAATATGACTGTGGAGGCATGTTGCCTTTAAAATATGGTGGGCAAACAAGAAAACAGAGTATTGCCAAGGGAACCAGACACTTGGGCTCAGAGACTCAGTTTACCCTCTGGAGTGTATATTTGAATAGTGATATGTTCATGCAGTCTGTAGGTTCCTACATGAACACAGGAGTTCTGGATAGAAAATAAATGCACATCTTAAGGATTTCTGGTTTTGTTTTTTTTTTTTTTTTTTTTTTTTTTTTTTTTTTTTTTTGGTCAAGAAAGACTCAAATGGTGAGTCCAAATGTGATGTTTAAAGGCTTTTAAAGTGTGGTAGTGCATAGGCAGTGGTACCTCTGTTGGGGAGGAGATGCACGTAAATTACAAACACCCACACAAGGCACATTTCATAGTTTGGGCTCCTGCATTATGTTAACAACTACAGGGCATTGTGACTTGCTTATTCTGGGAGTCAAAAATATCTAAAATTCTTCTTTTGGGATTTTCCTGAACTCTTGGGTGGATATGCACTTGAAGGAATGCTCCAAGAGGGGAAAAAAGCCAATATTTAAACTATATAGTAACATCTTGTACAGACACTAAGGATTTTTCTAGGAAACTKTCTTGCTGTAAGATTTGGCTTTTAGCATAAATGGCTAAACTTTAAGTTAGAGAACTTGGTGATGCTAAACGGTTTTGCAGAAAATGGCTTCTAAATCCATATTGTTAATGTTATTGTAATCCAAGGTTGGTGACTTCCTGGTGTCCACAGTAGATACCATGGGCACTGGGTTGGTTAACTGCTGGCTGGTGATTGTGACCTCTCAGAAGGGGATGGTTGAAAATATTRTCCTTCTTCCATACTTTTTTGTTTAATACTACATTGCTGTTAAAATCACTATTATTGCACTTAACAAAACTATGTATTACAACTGATCTCAAGCAGGTCAAGCTAACRATGCCCATTAAGTTAATATTTTAAAAACTTCAGCCATGCCATTTGTTAATATAATTGTTGGTCTCAACTAAATTTGCTGGAAGAGTAACTTTACCAGATATAGTAGAACTATATGTATACTATATATATACAGTTCTACTATAGAGTATAACTACTTTCATCCTTTATTTAATATTCTTGAAGGTTTTCTAAGTTTAGATATTTCTCTGTCTGGTATTGTATTTAGCTTTTATAAAGCTTAACTGTCTAGGAGATTTTATTAATCTAAAGTTTTTTCAAAAGTTTCAATTTGTATTTAAAAAGAAAAAAAAAACCCAAGAAATATCTAAAATGTCAATCCATTTAAGTTACACTTGCTGACTCCACCAAGGCTGTAGTTATAACCAAAACAAACAGATTATTTAATTTAGTTATTGTAATTGTGCTGGATTGTAATTTTGCAATATGTTACTGCAACAAGAAAAGAAAAAGAACCTTTTTATTTCAATAACAAATGTGCTCAAAAGGTAACAGATATAAATATCTTTAAAATCACCATTCTGCAACTTGGCTTATTTCCCTTTCAAGTGAGCCTGGGTAATGTTAGCACTGATTTTGCATTAATTTTATACCTTGGGGTTTTTTTTTTATGTGATGAAAAGTGGAAGTAGTTTTTTTAACAGAAACTCAGTGATTTTTATGTTCTGCTCTAAATCTTACCTGATTTTAACCTGAGAGTGCCTGCCACAATTGAAACAGGTGCAGAAGACTGAAATCATGGAGGAGACTCACTGTGGGTGTGTCTAATGGGAGAAGAATTTTCTTTGTAAGCGTTCAGACAGAGCAGTGTTGGTTAATGGTATCTTAAGAATCCTCACTCCTTACTTTTATAGCATATTTAAAGTTKTTTAACTTTATAATGTGCACTGCACTATTGTTTAGTTTTGAAAACTCAGCCCTCTTTCTCTTCAAATATTTGCACAGTGGGTCCCAGGAGTTGCTTCTGCAAGGTCAGGAGAGCATTTCTCTGAGCAATGCCCTTTTCTGSACCTCTGGTGCTTGAGTCTCTTGCTGGCATTGGTTTGGCTGCTTGTTTACCTGGGAGTGGAGCAGATAAGGACTCTGAGGCAAGAGGGTGCAATTAAACTTTTTAGCACTGTGAATAGTAGGCTAAGCATAAAAAATGTCCTTCAAATGATGAGTTAAAGCTGTATGCTCATCAGGGCCAGAGATTTATGTGGTTTTTATGAGTAGTCCCCTTTTTTTTCCTGGCTTAATGTGGTTCTCTACAGAAGGCAGACTCAGAGAATGATACTATGATTTATAAAGAGTAACTTATTTCTCTTAGATTGGCTGCATCAAAGTGAATCTCGCTCATTGCACACAGTGTAAGCTTATTCACATCTGATATATCTAAATAAGGCCCTCAGATGCTGACTGCAAAGTGTGGGAGCATGGACTGAACCACAGCATTGCAACTCAGCCAGTAGCTGCTCAGAGATGTTTGGACTATGCCAGAGTTGCTAAAAATCTTCAACTAATATTCTCTAAGATAATTTCTATGATGGTGGTATTAACCCACACAACAGAGTGTGAGCTTTATAACTCACTTAATYGAGAAAAACAAGAGTGTCATATGTCCAGTTAAAAGCATAGTGTAAATACAGTGAGAATAAAATTGCCTCCTGTGGACTGCAGAGCCAAGAGCACAGTAATAATCTTCCAGGATAATTGTAATTTTTCTCACATTCATTTACTCTTTAAAAGATGTTTGTGGTATAATTTGAGAAGAAAAARAAATATGTAGTTCACTTTAAAAGCCTCCATCAGTTTTCGTCCTCAAGCTGAGAATTCCACATGATTCCTTAGCCCACCTTCTAAGTTTTGATTTATCAATGGTGTTTGTCACTGAAAAAACCTCTTGTGTTTTCTGCATTTTAACTTTTCTTATTTCCTATTGCACTTATTGACCCCTACTTTTCTTACCCGCAGCTCCGGGGTTATTTAACTAAAAAAAAAAAAAAAAAAAAAATTATATTTTTCCCAGGTCTTGGTACCCTCTTTCAGCTTCTTAAACGTTTCATGCATATAGAAAGATAGGAGTTCAAATTCCAGATACTTCCCAAATTTAAACCTCTTGACCTGAGCAGCTTGCTTTGATCCTAGCAAATATCTGAGGGGGAACAAGTGTTTTATTACAGAAGTACCTGTTGGGATGAGTGAAATAGCTGAAACCTCTTTTCACCCCCATTTTGCTTCTTCAGTGTGGATGGGCATAYGTGGTCASATAACACRCACTCATTGTAGGTACTGGAAAACYGAGGGAAGATGTGGTTTCTGCAGGTGTGATGCTCTTGGAAGGGTCTGGGCAAGAATACTTCATCCTTCATCACTTTGGACAAATAGTTTGGTTAATTCCATCTTGGTAATGTGAAAAATCTGCTGTACATGTTGTGTGATGTCCCTTACTTTTAAGTCTGATCCTTTACATAAGACTTATTGTGCAAACTTGAGCCTTTTTGRAATGGTAATGATATCTTTGACAGACACATCCTATTTCAGTATTTTGTGTGTGCTGGGACARTTCCTGGTATATTTTCAATGGAACAGATTTGTTGCAGAAATTCTTTGTAAGAAAGCTGTTTAACTTCAATTTCTATTTTATACATTGTATGGCAAGGAAGAGAATGTAAATATTAAGATTTTGTAGCCTGAGCATGCTGGATTGAGTAGTACTGGCTCAGAGGAGCACCTATGAAACGGAAATTTTTAGTTGATGTGCACTCTCATGCTCTGGTGCTAGATAGTGTAAAGCAGTTACAGATCACTGAGGCAGAGTTTCAGGGAGGAGTACAAAATGTCTAATCAACTCTGCCACGGTTGTTATTTAGAATTTTTAAGGAAAATTTAACTTTTTTCTTAAAGTTTATGGTGACAAAAGATGCCTCTAACATCGCAGAAGGAAGATTTCTTATGTCTGTTTTCAGCACTAAAAGTGTTTTGCTCTCACTTACAAGGAATTCTCCCAGGATAAGGGTGGAAGAGGATAATGTGCTTTAATGCACACAAGCTCCAAGAGCAAGACAGTYTTCTCTTTGAGACAGCAATTTAACTGTTGATCACAGTGAGACTATAATCCCAGCAGTGGTGGTATCAGTGCTGCCACAATACAAAATGTATACTTTTAATCTTGCCTGATTTTTCTGTTTTTTTCCTGTTTTTAGTCTAGAAGGAAATTGCATTTCTTGAAGCATATCTTTCTGCTTCCCCCATATGAAATGTGAAAGAAATATATACCATTGTCTTCCAAAAACTGGTGTTATAATTTGAAAATTAKATGACTGCATGCATAGTAAGGCTGTTATCATATAGTGTGTTTTTATCTGTGTAAGCACAGCACCTTATGACTGCCTTGTTGCAGTTTCTTTTCAGATTTTTATAGGGATATGTGTTCCCCCAGCTGCTTTTTGTTTTGTTTTGTTTTTTTCAGCTGAATATTTTCCTTCCATTTGTTTAATATAGTTGAAGAGAGTGCCATGTGCATGTAAAAGCAGCAGACTGCAGACTGTTGGTCACTTTTACACATGTTTGCAAGTTAGTATTTACTCATTCTGTGATCTGGAGCATTCATCAGGAAGYTGACTGAGTAATTTCAGGCACAAAAGAGAAAATATCCTTGCATGGGCCATATTTTAACAGAAAACTTTGGAATGCATGAATGAAGTGTCACTGCAAGTTTCCACATTATGAGCTTGGAAGTCAAATATGCAATATATCTGATGGAAGGGAAAATAGCATCTGGAGCTTTGTCTCCCTTCTTAATGCCCGCGGTAGTTGTAAAATTAATATGCACACATTTTTGCTGTTAGCAGTAGAGAAAGGCATCTTACTTATATTATGGTCTGTGATATGRCAGTTTGGAATGGCAGGCTATGAGTTGCAAGTCACTTGCATGCACATGTRGAGCCCTGAAATGGTCATCACTCCAGCTGGAGCCAGGATTATTGTCTCTCTTCATCCTTTTTCATCACTCCCTTTTGTTAAACAACAAAAGCTTGGGATGCTTCAAATAGTGCCAATATCCAGTGTCTTGAGCTTTTTCAGTAATTTGCCTACCACATAATTTCATTCATATCAGAATAGGGGGTGAGCTGTTTTATTCCTGGTGGAGCCTACTTACAGACACCTAAATTGAGTGCAGCACCACCCATGGCACTGGAGAATTGCATGGTGGATGACTTCCCTCTTGGATAACTTCCCTGAGAATACTGTCCCACGTTGCTCCTGACTCCTTTAGCCCAGTGCTACAGGTTTCACATGARTGCTTTGCTTCCTGCTTCTCCATAACATCATTGGCATTGATGTACATGGATCATATGGCTGAGTATGAGGCAGTCRTGTGYCCAGGTGGCYGAGAAGGCCAATGGCATCCTRGCTTRTATCAGCAACAGTGTGACCAGCAGGACCAGAGCAATGATTCTTCCCCTGCACTCAGCACTGGAGAGGMCACACCTTGGTACTGCATCCAGTTCTGGGCCTCTCCAGTTAGGAAAGATGTTGAGATGCTGAAGCGTGTCCAGAGCAGGGCAAAAAAAGTCTCTAATGAGTGTTTTGGGGTTTGCTTATGATAAAATTGTTTCTTTTTATTAAGGAGCAKACTGAAAAGAATGGAAACACTTTGGCCATAGCCTACCAGAAGTATTGTGCCTTTTATTAAATTGCATAGTTTTGAGGTGGAAAGTGGTTGACACTTGGATTTCCACCTCTGCATTAATTATGTACTGAGCTAATAAATAGACCTGTTCATAATTTTGGTAAGGTGRGTCTAGTAAGGATGTCATGTCATCTTTGGCCCTGACAAGCTTAGCAAAACCTAGCATAGTTCATGAAAGTTTAAGCTTTGCAAGTTACTCTTCTGGGGGCCAAAACAATTTGATATTTAGATAAGAAGTAAAAGTAAGAGTTAGGTTGAATGTTATGCTTTGAAGTTCGTATTTTTGAAATCATTAATGATAATATAAAAATCCATTTTCCACAACTGAACATGGCTAGGGATGTCATGTCTGGGATAGGTGGTTTCCTTTGTTCATTGAGGAGTTCTTCCTACAGTGTCATTATTTGTTACCCCTTCAGCTCTTGTGTGCTATAGATTGCATCAGCAAAGCCTTTTATTTTCAAGTGGTTGTAAACAACTCTGGGAGATTGTAACTGAGATTTCATTCCTTCTATCTCCATGCCTTCTGCAAGTTTTGATAACTGAGTGCAAGCGGTGAGGTGGAAGATGTTCCTGCAGCCATGTCACATCCGTGCCAAAGCACATTTGCTTTGTGAGCAGCAATGACTGAGGATGTCCAGAAGTCCCCTTGTTGCTTCCTTTTAGGTGCCAGAATGATTTCCAAATAATTTCAAACTTGCAATGCCACGATGTGTGTATCTCAGGCCATACATTGAAAAATCAGCTCGTAAACARTGTCCAGTTATGTAAATCCCTTTTGTTTAGGTGATGAGCTTATGCTCTAATGTATATTAGAAAGTTTGCTGCTTTATTGGATCRTGTAAATACTAAACATTTGCTTTGATATTGGGACCAATTCCGTCTGCAGCACAGGACATGTGAAATCAAAACCTGGCTTTTGTTCTCAGGATCATTTGGAGACTGTAAAATGCTGTAACACATACTCCTGTAAGGGGGAGAGGTTTAGTGTTGAATTATTTCCTCTTTTCTAATTCTCCAAAGCATTTTTCTTGAAATTATTCAAAGTTTGTTTGCAGGTTGTTTTTTGGTTTGGGATGTGGTGTTTTGGCATTTTTTTTTTCACTTTGAGCTAATRACACTACTGTAGCACTTACAGTGTGCTATGAAATTCCACCAATATTTAATTCATTGAGTTTTTGAAGTCTTTTCATGTCTGTTAGTATTTATTTTAAACTTCTGCCAAGTTTTTCAGTGTCTTTACTTCCTACTAAGTGCTTGAAGTGGTGAACTTTAACCAAGATACCTAACAGAACTGCCAAGACAAACCACTTATGAACCATTATCTTTTCTTTAACTCGTCTGGAACCCCTCAGTTTAGCACACTGGCTTGTGCTGTGTGTGCAACGTTTTCATTTTATAGATACTAGAAAAACAGTGTAGAAGAAAGAGAGAATCTTTCCRTGGAGGAGACGTGAGCCAACCAAGCAACTTTGGTGCTTCAGAAACTGCTGTGGTTTCAGAGCTGCTCTTGCATTGTTGCATCCTGCTTGGTGGTCAGTTCAATGCTGGAAGTTCTGCCAGGTTTTTGTTTCTGCTCCTCCCCTGCTGTACTGCTGCCTTTCTGAGAAACGAGTGCAAATATAAAAATTAARCATGAATTGCAAATGCATGCTATGGTTTTTAAGTTGTCTAATGTGGCAAAACTTCTCTGCAGCTTTGTCCTTTTGAAGCTGCGCTACTTAAATTTTGTTTGATGTGAAACTGTCTTTTTAAATAGCATTTTAAAATTTATGTTTCTGTTTGATGAAACAGGACCATCTCTGCAGGTTTCTTAGGAGCTTTAAGATGATAGCCTACTGTAAGGCAATAAAATTACTGATTTTTAAAGCCAATTCGAGTATTTATTTCATAATGTATCTCAGATTAAAACCTCTGTTAATCCTAAGTAATTACTGCAACACTTTGCACAATTAGCTTCCAACTTTCAGGTCAACAGAATAATTAAATAAAAAGATGAACTTGTTTCTCTTCCAACGCCCRTTTAAGTGGAAGAATAAATTAGACTAAACAGATGCCATAGATTTTATTTGGTTAGGAGGAGATTTATGACCCAATATTTTATCAAATCACAATTTCATGTACACCTGTTTTAAAAGAACGCAGAGGTTTATCTGTAGGTTTTTTTGCACCAACTCTGCCTTTCAGTAAATGATTGCATTAAAAAAAAAGAAAGCCACTGTAAATTCAGAAAGTGTAGGCCAGACAGAATGGTATTGAAAGGGAAGACAGAGAGCTTCCTTCTCTTCCATAGTGTGAGATGTTTTGTTAAATTAGGTGTGAGTTAATTCTGATTTGTTTTGGTGCAGATTTACAGTGTATACTTAGTTTAGAAATCAACATGTATTTCCGAATGTCATCCTGTTGTTATTATAAGTACTTCTTTACATTAAGTATTAAGGCACACAGATATTATCTTTTTTAATCTGAATTTTTATAGCAGTTCAATTGAAACACTTGTTTTGTTGGAAAAGACTTTATTCTCAAGCAGCCTGTGAGTCTTAAGCTCTTGCAGTGCAGGAATGAGAATGGTTTGGGTTACAAAGGACCTTAAAGATCATCTAGCTCAAAACCCCTGTTGTTGGCAGGGACATCTGCCACTAGACCAGGCTGTTCCAAGCTCCATCCAGCCTTGGCCTTAAATACTTCCAGGAATGGGGCATCCATAATTTCACTGGGCAACCTGTTCCAGTACCTCACTACCCTCAAAARTAGGATTTCTTCCTAGCATCTAATCTAAACCTACTTTCAGTTTGAAACCATTCCACTTTGTCGTGTCACTACATGCTCTYGAWAAAAGTCCCTCTCCATTGTTCTTGTAGGCTCCCTTCAAGGAAGGGAAGGCCACAATGAGGTCACCCTGAAGCCTTCTCTTCTCCAGGCTGAACAATCCCAATTCTCTCAGCCTTCCCTTRTAGGAAAGGTGCTCCATCCCTCRTGCCATCTTTGTAGCCTCCTCTGGACTCCCTCCAACAGGTCCATGTCCTTCCTGTGCTGGATACCCCAGAGCTGGATCCAGTGTTCCTGGTGAAGCCTCACCAGAGCAGAGGGGAAGAATCCCCTCCCTGCCCTGCTGCCCATGCTGCTTTGGATGCAGCCCAGGACAAGTTTGGCTTTCTGGGCTGTGAGTGCCCATGGCTGGGTCATGTCCAGCCTCTCATCCACTAACACCTCCAGGTTCTTCTCCCCAGGGATGTCCTCAATCTGTTCATCCTCCAGCCTGTGTTGATGCAGAAGTTGTCCCAAGTGCTGCACCTTGCACTTGGTCTTATTAAACCTCATGAGATTATCATGGACCCACTTCTCAAGCTTGTCCAGGTCCCTCTGGATGGCATCCTGTCCTTCAGGTGTGTCAACCATTTGGCTTAGTGTCATCAGCAAATTTGCTGAGGGTGCACTTGATCCCTGCATGTGTTGTTAATGAAGATATTAAATAACACTGGTCCCAGTATGGACCCCCAAGGGACACACTTGCCCAATTTAGAGAAAAGGGTGTTATGGGGGACCCTGTTAAAGGCTTTAGAGAAGTCCTGATATGAGCTCTGTAGCCCTCCCCTCGTCTGATCCCTGATGTAATCACTCCATCATCAAAGGCCACTATGTGGGTCAGGCAGGTCTTGCCCCTGATGAAACCATTCTGGCTGTGCCAAGCCCTGATTTCCATGTGCCTTGGCATATCTGCTAGGGGAATGTGTTCCATGATCTTTCCAGACACAGAAGTGGAGTTGACATGTCAATGGTACCCAGAGTCTTCTTTTCGTCCCTTYATAGAGATGGGTACAATGTGTCTCATCGTAGAAACAGAATAATTTAGACTGGTAAAGAACCTTTAAGGTCATCAAGTTCAGTTGTAAAAAGAATATGGCCCATCCTTTGCTTTATTCTGACACGGGAATTCTTCTTGATCCATTAATATTGAATCAATCTTCACTGATTTCAATCTTCTTCCCTTCCTTCAAGGAACAATGTGGAATGAAGTTGTAGTTTTGTGTTACACATTGAGTTTTTCCTTCCACTGTCAAGATTGCTCCGGGTAGTACAGAGTTAGCTAATGAATTTCTAATTATACCTTGTGCTGATACCATGAAAAGAATCCTTTCATGTTATTTTTTTGAATCACATTCAACATTGGAATAAAAAAAACCCACACAACAAAACAAAAAACACACCTAAAAAAATCACCCCAAAATCTTCCTAATTGTTGCTATATATGAGCAGAATGAGACAAGGCCTAACCTTAATTCTCTTTGAAGCTTTAACAGGAATCTTTTAGGTTGCATTCACAGACCTTTAAATTTGGTGGTTTGATATATCTAAATACCAGCTTTACACTTTTTAAAATTAGGAAAAGCACCTGGTTCAGTATTTTAAGTTGATTCAGTCTGGACACACCTTTGTTTGGTCAGGTGCTGGTACACTTATTAAATTAAAGCCTCTATTCATCGTGCCAGCCCTGTCTGACATTGTTCAAGATGCCTTCACATCGTCTCTGGTATTCTAAAGGACTGGAACTATGTATTTAAAAAGGTGTTACCAAATGCTTTGTAGTTTATTGTAATGCAATGCTTGTGCTTCCCTATAAAATCTCCTCTTTGCAAATTGCTATTTTTTTTTGTGCAGTCAGTGCCAGGTGCAGTAACAGTAAATATTTTCTGAGTGTAGTTAACCAAAAGGCCTCTGTGTCTATTTTAGTGCTAGTAAATCCAGTTCATTTATTTCCAGAAGTATCTGTAGTGTCACAAAACTCTTTGCTTACTTATTTTCCCTGCCGTAGAAAATCCCATGTGGAGAACAAGAACTGTGTTTATACTGCATTTAGAGAAGAATTTCCTGCTTTAATGGTTGCCCAGGATGTAGCTAGCTAGCTGCTAATGCATTAAAAAATACTGTGAATTCTACTTCTTAAAAAGTGAATTTATCCAATTCTAATTAGATCTATCCAGAAAATTGGGAGCACAAACAGATTTTTTTAATTATTTATTGTTTTCCCTCCCCTAACTACCAGTAGCTTTTCTAGTAACCAGCTCAGTATTTTTCACTTGTAAGATGATTGGGTGATTTGCTGCACTGCATGTTTGCTGCTGTGTTAATTCTTTCTTGCCTTAATGAAAAGAAAGTTTGTGTTAGAGTAATAGAGGAAAAACTATGTCCTAAGTATGTAATTAAGAGTTCAGGTACAAATGATAAGAAGATACTGCAAAATGTCTTCTGCATTCTCAAATTTCTGAGTTGCCTGCAGATGTAAATTTAAGCAATCAGCAYGATGAATGCACTTATAATTAAAAACATTTTCCTTTGACTTTTTCCGTGTAAGCATGTCCTTCCCAGGTTGTTGGCTTAGCTTGTAATACAAATACTGCAATGTAGAAACAGAGTATTAGTTTTTACATATTTTTGCAATTACTTCATCTGAGAGGCAGCATGCTTTCTTTTCTTGAAAGGGTGTGATTTACAAAATATGCTCAATACCTGTGAGCCTAATCCCTGACAGCACAGATGTTTCTGTCTTCGGTCTGTCCTCCTCCAGATGATTTGCTTCAGCCCCTGCCACTCTCAGTTCAGCTATTTCTGTGTCTGTGCCATAAAGCTTGTTTGGGTTAAAAAGAAAGCAAAAGCAGTGAACCAGCAGGGCTGGGTCTTCCTGTGTTGGCTCTGATGCCTGTTCAAACATTTTGGAAACAGAGGATGTTGGGTAAGAGACCTCCAGGAGCCTCTCTGAGTGCTGCTGAAGTGGGATTCCTTGGACAGTGATAATTAATGGGCTGTTGGGAATGGGTCAGCTTTCACATATTGAAATGTGGAGCCACAAAGGTGGAAGCAGAAGAAGTGTGTGCTTGCTGCTAAGAAACCAAAACCCCCAAAGCAGAATAGTTTACCTCTTACTTCCGTTCCTTCTTTTCTCTGCTTGAAGAACATTTCTTCTTTACTGTAACTACCAATCATGGAATTTTACTACTAGAATATAGGGAACCCACCTTTTCTAAGGGAAAACATGATTAGGACAATTACTAATTATGCTAGTGAAGGCAAGCTGATCCAGGAAACTGCATTTGACTATCTAAAGTGCAAACATGGAAGAGGAAGAAGTAAAATAAACAATGCATTAAAGTGCTTAATTTCAAGCCCCGCTAGTGGTTCTCACTGAAAACCMCTGCTTCATTGTGTACTTTTTGTACTTTAGAGAACCAAGCAAACCTTTCTACACTTTTGTCATGCCCATAGCGTTTACAAGTTGACACTTGTACTGCAATCCCAGGCAGTTTGGTTAGTCTGCAAGTTGTGATCATGCCTCCCATGAGATCCTGCCTGTGTCAAAAACCAAAACAGAGCCCTGTTGGAAAGGGAAGCTCCCACCAAGCTGCAACTTGTACAACTGCCACGATCACCTGGCCCTGGAGTGAGACAGCCTGCCAGAACCTGGGAGTAGCACATTACAAGGGTTGATTTTGTTGAAACAACACCAAGTTGCTAAGGAGAGGGTAATTAAACCAGTCTATTAATCTTGAAGTGCCCTACAGCTAGATCTGTTCAAAAGCAGCATCCTTTTGAAGTTGGTACTTCAAACTGTATTGCAAAGGTGGGCAATTGGAAGTCACACGTGACCTAAGCTGCTGCCGCCCCTTGTCTTGGGGCTGTTATTCAACGCAGAAGTTGTTTGTCTCCTTGTCTAGGGTAAATGTGAAGAATCATTCTTAAACCCAGGCAAGTGATGATAAAAAGATAGCAGCAAGAGTGCTGTGCTAATCTTCAAACCATGTGATTCAGAATGTGTGTGAAAAAGAAGTTAAAATGCAAGGCAAATCAAGAGAAAAAAAACCACCTTTTTTTTTTTCTTTTTTTTTTTTTTTTTTTTTTTTTTTTAAAGCAAAAGTCTGTTTCTTTTTTTTTTTGTCTCCTAGTGTCTCTGTATTCCTTAGGTCCAAGTAACAGCCAGCCACCAGCAGGACAGGCTAGTCTGACTGGGCTTAACGATGTAATTTATTCACATTGCCTTTTTTGTTAGTTATGGGAAGAAACATAATATCTGATCTCACTTTTAGATACCAATAAGCTTTAGTCTCTCTGCYTATTACTGCACTGAGTTCATGTGAACATGATGTTACTGGGATGTCTTTTATTGGAATACCTCTTACTGGAATCCCCRCAGTCCACCTTTTTTGTTAAACCATGGTGTTCCTGTACTTTCTTACTTCATATAACTTGTGGCAAGGAAGCACTCTTGTGCTGCTGTCAGTTTAAGGAGCTATTTATCAACATGCTGTGACCATTGCTTAAGTCTGTCTGTGTGTTAAAATAAAATCAGCCAGAAGAATTGATTTCATTAGCCTAGGGGCTAGCTGGATAGAAGATCAGTGGGTGCAGGACTGATCACAATCTAACAAAGCTGACTGTGGGATCATTTGCTAATAGAGAATGAAGGTTGTGTTTAAAAAGAAATAAATAACTCCCTGGAAGCCACATATAAAGAGAGTCTCTAAAGAAAACTAGATATAGTAAAGCGGGTTTTTATGTCATATGTTCCTTTGATCTTTTGTCAGTTTAATATGCCTGATCCAGAAARTGGTCTAGTATTAAGGAAAGTAAAGCAAAAAATTGTATGAGCAAAAAAAACCCAACTCCATTTCTTGAAACTAGTCACACCAATAACTCCTTTTAGCTACCACTCTCTGGAGAGTAAACCTCAGTTTTGATTTCCTACTGGCTGAGTGCTTAAGCCAGTGCTTAAGGRAAGTCATCAGATAATTGGGAATTCTAAATCAGCAACAGTTGCTTTGTCCCACTTTAGATCAGAAATAAAAAAAAAAAAAATCTCTCTCCCCATTTGCAGAAGCTTAAGAGCATGGGGCCATGCAGTGGGAACAGGGCACAGTAACCTGGCATCCTTCAGGAGGTCTTTGGCTGATGGGGGAATAGTTTAGTTAAGCAAAGCAAATTCTTCCAAGTTTGAGACCTAAATCTATGCATAGTATATATTATCAATTTGTGTCATAAGCAAATTGATTTTATTCTTCCAAGATGAGGAAATGTACAAGGTAACATTACCAGGACCTGTATATTGAGAACCTTTACCTATGAGTAAATAACCTTTACCTATGAATAAATAAATGTCCTTCCACTGGACTGTCAAGCCCATATCCAAAAGKTTATTAAAAATAATGTTTGGATTAATTTAGTCAATTACCTCAAGTAATGGAGGGGAAAAGTATATAGAGCTGGTGGAATTTACCCTTCAAAGGTCATATTTTGTAAAAAAATTTTTGCTTTTGTTTTGGGGGTTTTTTTGGCCTGTCATGGTTTAGGAATGGTACTCCCCAGTTTAGTGCTCCCACTGAATCTCTCCAAACTATGTGCCACTCTCTTGTTCCTCCTTCTCCTTCTCCCTGCAGCAAGATGGAAAGGAGAATTGGAGGCACAAAAGGTAAAGATCGTGGGTTGAGCTAAGAACAATTTACTGGAAATAGCAGTGAGGTAAGAAAAGAAACAGTAACAGCAGCAATTTGAATGACAGAGGGTACAAGAAACAAATGATTGGGCTATGMGTTCTCACTGCTGGTGATATCTGACTGCTCATTCCATCACACTACCCAATCCAGAAGGAGCCCTTTCCCCAATCCCTGGAAAATGCTGTGGGTGGTGCAGATCAACCCTCAGGTCCAAGCCATGACACTTCCTGACTACTCCAAAAATTAACCCTGTCTGGCCAGAAATAGGAATTAGCTTTATTATTTGTTCAAAATTATCTCCATTGTCTGTCTTTCCACTGTTCTATGAAGCAGACACTGATTCCAAGTACAGAGCAGCAAATTACTGTTGCTTCTGAATACCCTATAGGCCATACATATATATATATATATATATAAGTAGATGACTCACAGTTGTGAGGCAATTGATTGGAGGCCCTTTGTCATTTTCAGACAAACACAAAGGAAGAAAGGACACTTCTCTGCAAAAATAGAGATTGTAGCTTATAATTTGTCTGTAGTAATAAATAGGGTRCTGTAGCAAACATGAACTGAGAATTGCAGATGGTTTCATGGAGGGCATGAAATTGGCCTTTTTCTGTCTAATTGCTAGCTTGAACTGTCCCTCCACTAATTTTTAGCTCTGCCTTATTGTAATGACTCAATCTACAGAGTACAGAACAAACACTCTCTTGTGTATTTAAATAAAATAAATCAKTAATTGCATATGATAGTTTTTTCTTGTTTTCAATCTCAGCTTCTGGGAAAGTATGGAATCTTCAGCTACTCTTGTCAGGCAGGATGCTGAGGTCAATCCCTTCCTCAGTCACTGTGTGGCTGTATTTGTTCTTGTTTATCACGCCAGTTCTCTATGAAGATTCTTTRCAACAAAAAATATTCAAATTCTGATAAAATATATGTATTAGAGCAGTGGCACAACCAAACAATTGTTCATTTAGAAATGGAAACAAAGCCCCAGGACAACTACAGATCTAAAATTCTGCTCTTTTCTTGTTTTTYGCTCTAAATCAAACATTCAAACAGCTTTTGTTTCCGAAGTGTGATCAGACATATTCCCTGAYGTTTGTTCTTGGCTTGCTGCTGGMTAAGCAAAGGCTGAAYTCCTAGCCAAGGAAGAAATATTTTTACCAGGAGTTCATTCTAAGCTTTGGAAAAACTCTGTAGCTTGTTGGTCAAGATASTTGTCAAGTTCCATTTCTCTTCTGCATTTAAAGAAGGTCCCAAAGCTGATCTCATCAAACACGTGTCCCAAGCCCTCATGGCTGATGCAGTAAGAGACAGCACTGAAGACATGACTGTTTTTAGTGGAAAAGAATGACTAACATTGTGGGCTGTTACAGGAAAAAAAAGTTATTTAATTCCCTGATTAATTTAATTCTYCCTCATTTTTTTCATTTATTTGTGTTTTTCATGAATGTTGCAGTTAAATAGCAATTAGGCAGATGAGTTGTGAAGTAAAAGACAGCATAAACAAACTAAGGCCTTCTCAAACATGACTTTAGGAATTAATGTCAGTAGTAAATAATGCTCTGAGTAGTCATGTGTCAAACATGTTAAAGTGTTCTTTCATTTATGAAAACTTTAATATCATTAGCGACTAGAAAATTACTGCACATGAATTYCCAGCTGACTTCTTTCTCCCACAGCAATGCTGGTACAATATTGTAATCATACAGTGAAAGAAAATTGGAGAACTGATTTGTCTGTAAAAAGACTTGCTTATTTTTCACGTTTTCCAGACAGATCAGTGTCCTGAGCTATCTTGTAGCGTGGCCTCACAACTTGGTAGGGGAAAGCAAGGAAGGCAGAGCAAGCAACTTCACCAGAGACGTCTTCATTATTCCTGCTACTGGATGTTCAACCTTGCTTTAATCGTCCTTGTTTTTATACCAGTATGGAGAGTAACTTCCCTTCATGTTATAGAACCATGGGCACATGTTCCACATGCTTGTTTTGTGTGTTAATATTGAAACATCTGGATTTKCATCTGGGTCATGTTGGGTTTGAGCTGTGGATATTGATCTTAAGCAGAAAAGGATTTTATCTCTTTTTGTCTTGAAATGTATGCATGCAGTGTGTTCATGGTGCTTTAGGGAACAAGTGAAATGTGAATGAGCTTCTGAGCTATAAATCAGAAAGAAATACATAAATGAAGAAACTTATTATGTAAGGCAAGCTGAACAGGGAGGGACCATTGTGTTGCAAAACTGACACTGGCAGGCACTGMAGATAAGCAGTGAAGAAAAAAAAGACGAGTATAAATTTTCTGGAGGTACAAAAGCTATAGCGTTAAAGGAAGCATGTTTTTTCTAYGTAAGAAAATGCCTAGAGGCAGTTTATATAGCTGAAAATCAAGTGGTAAATGGTTGTATTGGGACTAATATGAAGGTAGCTTCAGATGGTAGTTTATTGTGCCATAGTACTACTGTTTACTGCTGGATTCATCTCCTGAGTATCCCTTAGGAAATTCATGGGTGGTAGGAGAATAATTTTCCTTCTTAGGAAGATGTTAAATGAAGCATCCAATGTTGTGCTCTTTAGCAGAAGAAAAGAAAGCAAGCAAACAAGGTATATGCCATGCTGGGAAAGCTTTGGGTGTCTGTGATTTTTCTTAGCAATAATTTGAATTTCTTCCCACTAATTTACTCCTTTGAAATAGCTAAATGAATATTGTCTTTATTTTTTGTTTTTGTTGCTGGTTTAAATTTGTGTAGAAAATCAATGGGACCATGTTTATTGCAGAAAACACTTGATTGTMGTTGAGTGCTACTCACATGGGTGAACCTCCTTATGTAATTCTGTGCTTGCTACAATAAACCCTCACATTGGGTTTCACCCATCTCTCTGTGCACACTCTGTCCTGAAGATTTCTACAAGGTCAGGTTTAATTAATTTTATTTCTAAGGATATGTATCAAATTCCATCCTTTGCAGGTGAAAAACTTTGGTCAAGGGCAGAAATCTGTCTGTGATTAAGTAATAAAGAAGTAAAGCTGAAAAATYGACTTGTCTTCCTCAAACCCAATCTTTCTGCTAAGCCTCTTTGCTTTATTTGGTGCTGTATTGAGAAAAAGGGAAGGAGTGGGTAGAAAATAAAAGATAGGACACTGAATTTCAGATGAAGGTGTCAGAGAAGGATGACCACACTGCACAACATAACAGGAACTGTGGATGGACTGCTACTTTTTATTACTGGATTGGAGACATTTTATTATGGATRTTATTTCTCCTACATCCATGACTACTAGGCTAATCTGTTGTGGTGAGTGGGAAGTTTTCAAGTTTTTGGCATCTACTTTAATCCAAAAGGAGCTGGAATATGGCTACAGCCTTGGGACCAGATATGCTCAGATTTTCATTTGTTTAATTTATTTCAAAGAAATATAGACAAAAAAATCTGTGGAAATGCTCCATACTATAGGAGTACTTTTCAGTAAGGAGCTCTGGTAAATATTTCCATTATTGAAGGGCAGCTGTACATATTAAAGATATTTAGGATGTTTGGGCACGGTGCAGAGGATGAAAATGTTCTTGGTTTTCTCCCTCTTCCTCAAAACAATCCTCAAAGTCCCTCAAAACAGTAAATTATTGTCAAGGGAGCAGGAGCCATTTTTCCTGATTCATAAAGAATTGCCAGTGGAAATGTGGGTGACAAGCTGATGAACTTCTCTAGAAAATGTTCAGTGCAGAGCAGAGGACTGTGGATAAGAATCTYTTGGCTGTGTCTTGGGCTACCTTGATGTTGATACAGCTTACTTTCTAGATTGATAAGGAGATTGATCAAAGACAGTGAGTGGTTTATGTTTGGTTGGTTTCTATTTTAAATAGAAATAGTTTTATAGAGCTACAAAAGTTTAAAATAATTCTATGCTGTTCTATGCTGGCCTCAAATGGATTCCCAAGTGACTGTGCTAAGCCCACAGTCATCCATATTGGCTTTCCAAGCTGTGCCTTTTTATTTCATGAGTGCACTGAACTTCAGTTCTGACCTAAGAGAATCCAGTTTGGAGGAACCAAGTCTGGAGGGTTTTTTAACAGTGCGTCAGTGATCACAACATGTTTTGTGCCCTGGGCCAGAGCTGAGGGCTCYGAATCCATTAACAAGGCAGAAGGTCGACTAGGGAGTGCTGAATTACTCCATAAACCATCAATAAATCATTCTGCTAATCTTAAAATTGTCTCATCTGGAGGAGGTGCTTCTTAGAAATGAAGAATTAGTGTCTGGTGTGGGAAATCAAACTCATGTTACTCTTTGTTACTATTTTGTCTAGCTTAAAATAAATATTTATATTAAAAAGACAGGCTGAGTTCATCATATATGTARCCATGACTAAAAAGTTACCATTTTGGTCTTCTAAAACTGGCTCTAGAAGCAGCCCTTAACTGAATTTTTTTTCTGTTAAAAAGTGTGCTTTCTRCCCCCAGCCTTTATTTAAAAATACATGCTCTTTATTTATCTAATGTTCTTCTGAAGGCTGAGATTTAACTCAGGTGTAGTTAGTGTCTTCATAATGCTAAGATTAACTTTATTTTCACTAATTCAAAATCTAGAATTTTCTGAATGAGGAGGAAATGGAATGACTTTACTAAGAATAAAAAAAAAAAGTAAGTCTTGACGTTGGTTCAAGTGCTTTGCCAAGTGACTTAGCTTAAAAAAAAATACATTTTTATTACCAAGGAAAAAGTGGCTCATTTATGAAGTTTAAATTAAAAGGTTTGAAAATGCCCAAGTGTTAGAATAGGTGTGCCAAATGCGATTTTGGGCAGCATGTAAATAACACCCTGAATCTGGTTTGAAACCAGTTTTCATCTTTTGGTGCTGTCACAAAGTAGCTTGATCTTAAACTCTATATTTTCGGGGTTTTTCTCCTGCTTGTTGCATTCCCCTCCTTTCCTGTAGCACCCTCATCCACCTTTCCCCATGAAAAAATTACTTTTGTATAATTTTGTTAATATTATATRTTTATTGCTGGATAGCCAAATTCACCTTCACATTACATCTGGAATGTGAAAAACTAGGGATGAAAAGATTTTCCTTTGAAATGATTTATATTATTCTTTGAGACTGATTTTATAATCTGGAGAGTATTTCTAACAGCCGTAATGAGTAGGAAATATAAATAATTTTTAGGCCCAATTATTTGCATTCTCCTTTGGGTACCTGAACTTTTCCGATTGCAGAGCTGAAAGGCTAATTTTGAAGGTTATAGCAGCAGGAATTATAATAGTTCACCCCTGCAAAGTTGTAAAGTGGAGGCTTTTGTTGACTTGAGCTATCCCAGGAATTCATCTCAAGAATATATGCAGGGTGCACACGTATTCTTGAGACTTAAATATGRATGTGCCAGTTTGGGTATTTGGAGATGATGCTTTTGCTCAATACTTGTTCAGACTATAGTGGGGAAAAAYCAAGTATTTTGTTTTAAATGCTGTGTTCTGTCTCTAGTGGGACCAGAATGAAGCACGGATGTAAATCCCCTTCATTGCAAAACTGGACACCAGTGTTTCACTTCTATATATTTGCATTTAGGATGAAATACAAGCTGATATACTAATGAGTCTCTGTGTTTCAGGTGAAAAATTAAGGCATGGTGCTGTAACAGTAACATCCCCCCACCAAATATTGCAGATGATAGGCGATTAAAAAAAAAATAAATTCTGTAAACTGTAAGCCAAGGTTTGAAGCCCAAGGTTTAGTTGCTCTGTGCCAGCATTAAAGCTAGAAATAAATTTATCACTATGATGAGTAAGTAGTAACTGAAAGAAAAAATKTATCAGGGCTCTAGTTTCAGTTTAACAGTTTAGTTTAACTTTGGTATTAATAGCTGATGTTGAAACAAAAAAAAAAAAATTGGTATTAATAGCTGATGTTGAAACAAAAAAAAAAAAAAAAAAAAAAAAAAAA